>NC_090204.1:8680000-8825000 GCF_033026475.1 Channa argus
TGCTGATATTTGTAATTCAGTTCGTAGAAAACCTTTCAGATATTCCCTCTGTTATTCTTCCTATGATAAATGTAGTCAGGTTTACCATTCATGTGTGTTGGGCTTTCAGTTTGAATATAACTTGTCCCAAAAAACTTAGTGATTTGTAAAAAGTCTAATGCCTGTTTAGCATGTAGACACAAACGTGTGAATGTGTGTATGCAGTGTGAGGGTCATCCAGGTTGCTATGACATGATCAACTGAATAGAGACCTTTTGTATTGCAACTTTGTTTCTGCAGCAGTAATAAAATAAAGGGCAAACTGAAAACAGCTGAAATATTAAAAATGTTTTTAATTTTGTAAAATTGATGATTTTTGTGCTTTGGAAAATTACATGATTTTCAAAACAGAATTCACAGTTTTTTTGTTATTGGTTTATTTTTCATGATTATCATGGCTCAAGGTGTGAGCCAAAACTGATTGATTTATTGATTGATTGATTTTCATTTTTCAACATTTTCTGAAAGCATGAATTCATGTTTTAATGTTTTTACCGAGAGTTATGCAGCAGTAATAGGTTGTGTAAAAAGACAACTAAAGTTCTCAGGATATTCAAGGTATATTTTGTTGTGGGAGAAGCCTCTTGGGTGGGTTAAACAAATCCCATAGTGATTTAAACCATAAGTCCAGCTTTGACTTATTACTTCTAAATGACTCTACTGCTACTGAAAGATTTGTAAGTCATTTTTAAATGTATTTGTCAGTAGAGAGTGATTAAAAGCTTGGATAAACAAGGGGGGGAAGAATTAACAGTTACAGTACTTTACTAATGTCCATGGTTTGTCTCGATACTGTACTTCATAAACAAACTATTTACAAAATATTTTTTATTGTCCATGTTAAGCTCATCACGTTAGTTCTTCTCTGGAGCATCAGAATGGAAAAAAGCAGTGGATTGTTTTTTTTTTCATCTTACCCTCGCCTAACTTAAAATATACAGTCCAGTAGAGATGGTGGTAAGTAAAACATAAAGGGTATAGGTAATACACTTAATAATAAGGGGGATCAGGGAGGTAGTGGTCTCCTCTTTTGATAATGCAGCAGCAGGACTCCAGCTCCCATTTAACCTCCAGACTGCCCTTGAATGGGAACAGGGAGGATGATGATTTTTTTTAGCACTTTGCCAGAGTGTGTTTGTACTGCATGATGCACCTGCACTTATGTGAGATGGCAGAAAAAGAGCAATAGTCAGAGACTGAATTTAACGTAACATAAAGAAAGCTTGTGGGGATGTGAGGATGGAGCACATTATACCATCTGACATGATAATTTAAAAAAAAATTTAACATTGATAATTGCAACAACCACTAAATTCGCTTTATCTTTCCAAAATGTTCAACAAGCTTTGTCTGGTCTGACGAAGTTGGGAGGACCACATTTTCCAGTTTGAGCTTGTTCCTAATATAATTTGCGCTGATTAACCAGGTCAGGTCTCCTCCTGTTTGTTCGGCTCTGACTCACACTGACAGTTGGGATGGTCAGTGAAATCTGCCTTTGAAAGTTTTCTGTCTTTGCCTAAGCTTTTAGCAAAGTGGCAGAGCAGTGAGAAAGACTCACACAGTGCTGTTAAAGAATGAAAGAATGCAGGGAATTAGAGAAAGAGGGGGATGGTTGGGCAGAAAGAAGGTGGTCAACAACTTTGGAAAATTACCCAGAGGCCATTTAAACCCTATTCCCACAGTAGCTGTTACCAGTTTTCCCTTTTCCATCTGATTGGTCCTATCAGAACTACAGTGAACAAAATTAAATTAAATGTAATGATCATTTGTATGGCTCCTTAGAAAGGCTAATAACCTGATCAGAAACCTGGATAATATAACTATACTCAGTGTGATTAGGCTCAGCAGTAGGTCATAATAGTTCTGAGTCAGGACAACGTGTCCTACCAGAAGCAGTGACAAATATCAGACTATGGATTAAGGAAAAATGTCAATACAAATAGAACAGCACTCCTCTAGTATAATTTATATATTTAGCAGACATTTGAGGGAATTGCCCTTCCTCAGCATGCAAACTAGCAGTAGTATAACACTGGTGACCTGTATCATGGTGAAGTTTAACAACGTAGCCTATGAGGGCACTCATATTCCACATAACAGCTGAAACTTAATAGACTGTATTTTGGAATTCAGGTACACTAAAGACTTTTTTAGGTTTTCCACGTCTCCACAAATGAAAAAAAAATATCAGTATACCACCAGTGATATTTGACGTACTTAAATAATGGAACATTATTGTAAATAATGAAAAATTCACTTAGATTTACCTATGCAAAGGTTTTCATAGTTTGAAACTAACAATTGCTTCAACATGACAGTAAGTTCTAAAAAAAGAAAAAATGTGTCAGCTCTTACACCATGCCTTGTGAGATTTACATCACTCATCCATAGAAGCCTCTGGCAACCCGAGGTCAGCGTGATGACTGACTGCTTAAATGTTACCTTGCAGCAAGGGGCACCTGGATTTGAACATTTCAGCTTTCCAGCTGTGGTCTTGATTTTCTGCCTGCATGGTTCTTGTGCAGGTGTTCTCAGTTCTGCCATTGAATATTCCAGTCCTTGTCTTAAACAAAGCTAAGCCCCTCAAGGCTCCATAATGTGAAGGTCTGTGAGTGGCATCAATATGAAAACTCAAGAACACAAACAAGGACATTTCCCAAACTGTCAAACTATTTGTTTAACTCTTTTTAAGTTTCTTCCGTGATTCAAATAGCTTTGAACTTTGGCCAGGTTTGCCTACAGGAGTTGTTGCTTTTGGTAAGCAGCTTCAAAAGAAATGAGGGTTATTTCATAAGCAGTGAACTGTGTGTTTGTCTTGACATCTGAGGCTCACTCCAGACTCCAGATTTCTGAAGTCCAGATCAGTCTGCATTTATTTTGCTCGTCCCGCTGCTGGCTGCTGCTGCTTATTGCCTGCCCCCTGGCTGTGCTCTTGTGGTGAAGTTCTTCCCCAGGTGCTGGTCTTCAGCGAGAGATGATTTGTGGACTTGTCAGAGACAGACAGAACCATGAATAGCATGTCAGTGCGTTGACATCATCAGCGTTTCCCAGAGGAATCGCTTTTATAATGTCATGTTGTTTATTTAGTCATTCATAATGTAACCACTTCTTTATGATTGTTGTCACTTTCCTTTCTATTCACAGGGAGGCATAGGTTTTATGGCATGACACTTTTATAAATTTTGTCGACCAAAAACAAAATAAATCAACAGCAAAGAAACTGGAAAAGGGACAAGCCATACTGTAATTATTAGTTTCTAATTTCCAAATACAGCACTATTAAATCCTGTTCCACTCTAGTGCTTAAGGTGTGAAATTCTCATTGTTGCCCAAATATATGCTAAATGCTTTAGTTCACCATTTATGTGTACTGACTACAGTGTTGAGGCCCTCTGCATGTTCATTATAAACTTTTTGGTTGTCTCAGTGCCTCACTCATGTGCTGTTAGGTTGTGATTACAGGTGAATAATGGACATATTCATACTGATCATAACAGTAATGAGAAAAAACAACAAAAAAATCAGTTAATTCAGTGAGGTCTCCCCTGTTTTGACTCACAATGTGACCCAGCCACAATGTACACGCCAGAGGTGTCCCCTGGTTGTTCTTGCCCAGGACGTCTGTGGACTCCAGTGATGGTTGGACCAGGTTTTTCAAGCTAGTATTTTATTTAATGAGCAGGTGTGTGTTCTTCATTCCCTCTGACAGACATATTGAATTATAACAGAATAGAATAAATCAAAGAGGCTTAAAGGGTTTTAAAATTCTTGATTGTTTTTGTTGTAATGTCTCTATTACAGGTGTGTTACCTAGGGGTTCATTTTTTACTGGGAGCACACTAGAGAAGCACAAATTGTTTTTGGCTTTGTAATACAGGGAGTTTGGACAATTTTGGAGAGCAGTTTATCCAAATGTATGGAATACATTATAGGTTATTGAGTTTTCTCTGGTGCTGACAACATGGGCATTTGTGAATGATTAGCATCATGTGTTTGGGGTATAAGTCAATATGTATTTGTATATGATGTATGAATGTGCAAGCATGTGTTTCTCTTTTCACATATGCCTGTGGGTTTTAGTTGGGCATGTGCGTGTGTGTTTGAAAGCTAATAACGAGTGTGTATTTCTGCTCTGTTTCTCTGGCTCGACCCCTGTTTTCCGTTCACTTTGGCAAACACCGAAAACAGCCCCACAGTGAGTCAGAACCTCTATATGTAGAGAATGAGACCACAGTCATCTCTGACCTCCCAATCAGTATCACCTGAGGAGTCGTAGTCTGCAGGCTCATCCAACTGTAAACGTCTTCCTGCTCAGGTATCTGATGTAAACTCCAGAAACACAGGATGATAGTTGCCATGAAGCAGTGAATGTCTTATTCTGGTCACACAATCACACTAGAACAGAGATACATGCTTGTATTTTCTTTCATCACACTTCTGAGAGAAAGCTTTTTCTGAGTAACGCAGGAGAAGCAGAGGCTCCAAATTAAATACAAAAGAGGCTGTGTGGATAATGCTGTGAACACGGTGTCACTAGTCAATATCACTGAAAATATCCCTAATGTAGCAAACCAGACATGTCAAATAAATAGTGCTCATCGCAATAAGGAAACTTCACAGAGTGAGTCTCTGTGATTTGTGATGTTCTGGTGTGAAAAAGACTCTAGGGACATGGTTAGTGACTAAATGTACTGAGTCACGTTTTATGGTCCTGTTAAAACAGCTGCAGGGTAACCGTGGAAATATAGAAAAGACATTCACTTCTAATGATGTAGTCGAAGTTACTATGTGGCCCAATGTCCATTTTCCATTTCCAGGGCTTAAGCTTTGCCAGCTCTGCACCAACCAATTAACAAACTCTGTTAATGGATGCAGCTGATGATGTCGTACCTGCCAACAGACCTGCACTGTCTTCTTTGCCCTGTAGCAAGAACCCAACATATCTGTTCCATCACTTGCAGTAAACAAGCCAAATTGACTTTCCAATCCCTGAGCCGATTTTCTCTCTTTTGCTCTCTTTTTCCCATGAAGTGAAACTAGTTGTTCATGGACTTGGCCCCAGACTGTGAATTCTTGCTTAGATGCCCCATGTGTTTCCAGCCTACTTCCAACAGTATTGTCAGAGCTTGGCAGTGCAGCATTGATAGAGTTGGCAAACCCTGAAACATAATGGCAGCACTCTCATCTGGAGACTAGGAAAGCCTGGATTTGGAATGAGATAAGATGCAATAAAGGTAGACATATAGAGACGGGGAAAGAGAGAGAAAAAGGACTGTTCATCAGTCAGTTAGAGCGCTTAAAGCAGTGTTTTAATGAACAGTGGAGTGTTTTCATAGAGGGAACGATTTTACCACCACCGTCTGTCTGTCCATCTGTCTGTTCGTCTGTCTGTGTCATCAGTGCTCTCTCTCTCTCTCTGTCCCTCCCTGGCTGTAATCTCCTACCAAGTTTACCTGAGTTTTTGCTTTCTTTCTCTTCTCCATTTATTCTCTTCTTGTCCTTGTCCTTTTTCACAACCAGTGAAAACACCGGAGTATTTTACATTTAGAACTGCTAGCACTGCAGGTCTGAACTTTCATGTTTACACTGTCTAAATAGCTGTTTGTGTGTATTAATTCAGCTCTGTACCCACTGCAGTGTGAGCCGGCCTTGGCTACTTTTGTTGACCCTGAGAGTCATGAGGAATTTCAGTCACAAGGTCCTGTCTCACGGGCGCCTCCTTCCATCCTTCCTCGGTTCTACCCTCTTGTTCCCTTTCCCCTTCCACCATTCTACCCATCTGACACCGCTCTTACTCCTTTACCCTGCTGGGCCATTAAAGGGGCCTGAAGCCACGTCAGCCTACAGACTATATTGCAAACTCAACACACAGACACCAGTGTAGTTATTATGTTTTAAAGGCACCTATGCTCATGTCTGAAAGAGGCATTCTCGCTTCTTAATTACATGCAGCACCCGTTCATTATTGGCAGCGATATTAGATATTTTATTGAATCAACGCTCAGCTAACAGTGGCCTGCTGGGCCCTTTCAGACCTATGTTTACCTGAAAGGGCCAGTCCTTCATGTTCTGCCTCTGTGTTTAAAGCCAGATGTTAGCCCTCAGTTGATCTCCTTCATGGCACACTCACTGTGATCTGGCACAGGTGTCTGGAGGGGATAATCATACCAAGTGGGAGATAGAGAGAGTGATGTGGTGTGTTCAAGATCACATTATAGACATAGAGATGTGACCAATGCATTACCACTTTGTACTGCATGATTGCTGCAGTGTATTTTGACCAAATCAAATGAACAGCTATTGTACAGTATAAAATATATTGATTTGTGGTAATATCTTTATTACTTTTTATAAAAAGTGATACAAGAACGAGCAACGAGCATTCAAAGAAGTCTATATCTCGCATTTTGTTAACTGCAAATGGCAAGTATTGATTTGCAGGGCCTTACTACACTACAGAGAGTAGTGTAGAGTGTAAGATGTGAATATTGTGCACTGGGTAGAACAGGGACTACAGATGACTCAAAGAATTCATGCCTTCACTGTAAGTGGGTAGAAGGACAAATGTTGTAGTTCACTGATAGTAAGAATACATGGACATCTATGAAGCGAGAGAGAGACAGAGTGGCTGGATGTGTAGGTGAGGCCTCAGGAAGCATGTGTTACCCAGATGCTGATTATAAAGAAAGTAAAGGGGAGAGGAAGCCTTTCCCCAACGCTGCAGGCAGCTAAATAATGAGGCTGCAGTTTATTGTAAGTTTCAGGAAGAGGAGGAGGTACAACATGAGGCAAGAAAGAAAGAGATACAGATTCTGTGTGTGTCTGTGCACTCCTTTTTCAATTTTACTTCCTATACCCACATAGACAAAATCTTTATTGTTCTGTGATTTCAAAAACATCAACTGAGAATAGCTGTTTTCTTTTTTGCCTGCTTGGTCCAGTCTCATAAACAAGCCCCTTCTATTTGTTTCATTCCCTTTGTTTCACACTGTGTACATATGCTTCACTGCTGTGTGCATCACTACGTTTCACATTTCCCAAACTCATGAGGCATGAAAAGATGTAATGTTGGTAATGGAAAATCACACAGTGTACTCAGAGTCCTGAGAGCTCAGAAAGGCTCGGCAATGGGCGGGGAAGGCACGTATGACGTGCCTGGGAAAAACAAGTGACAAAACGCTGGTAACATGCATTTTGTAGCGGTCATATACACAAGTGTTCATTTGTTTTTGTTTTAGCCTTATTAGCTTCATAATAGAAGTCATATTGAAGTGTTCAAACATGTCTTCTTTTACCTTTCAAAAGACACAGAAACACCTGTTTTCTACTCTTGTAGACAACTTTTAACCTTTACACACTGGTAACAAAAAGCACACGTCCTGTAGAGAAAATACAACAAAGCTTGATTTTGACTGGTTCTGAGCTTGTGAAAGTAAAGTAAAAATAATGTGACAGTTGGACAGGCTTTAATGAGTTGTGTTTGCAATACAACGAAAAGGCAATGACAACATTTTGGAACAATTCTGCACATTTTCAGTTTATCTTTAGCAGTAAATTTTAATCTGTTTTCAGCCCCACTCTCTTTTCCCCTCTGTCCCACGCTTACTATTGCTATCTTATATACCCATAAACATTCAGTGCGTATATCATATGTTCCACAAGTTCCCTGTCTGCAGTCTGTCTTACGGAGATGGCATGCAGGAACACAGTTATGTCCCCCAGCGATGTGCAGCTTTGCAGCTGAAGAAGCATGTAAATGTGTGTGCACATCTACTAATTACCAATGAGTCAGGTGTTCAGTGGGTTTCCAGCCTACGATAAAAAAATAACAGCTAGTCATCAGTGGCGTCTCCTTCCTTTATTACTCTCATGGGTACTAATACACACATGCTTGTCTTTGCACATATACACACATTTTTCCTATTTACTCACTAGCTCTCTCAAGCACATACATTAAATGTATTTGAAACCACCACTTGTGTAACATATAATTTACCAGTCACACTGCTGTAAAACAAAAATGAATGTCTGTATGATGTTTCACACATCTGCAAATTTAGGCATGCACATACGTACATATTGTATATTGTTATTGACCACTGTGTCTCCTTCAGTCTTCTCCAGCAGCTGAGGTTCATCTGTGTGACTGAAGATGACTGAAACCCGACAGTTAGTAGAGCTCTGCCCATCTCTAGTTAATTTTTGTGTAGTAGACTGGCCATGCATGTATCATGTCATTTAAGGTAAGCGTTTGTGTCATCACATACTGTAAGCATGTTTGTGTGTCAGTATACCTTTATGTGTGTCTTAAGAAGAGAACAGGTGTTTCTGTGCTGATGTTTGTGGGTAAGTGTCAACACTCTTACACACCAATGTTGAGGCTTCCTTAAGGAAAACACAAGGACACGTTGCACAGAGCTGGTGTGTTTCTATCTCTGTCCGGGCAGTCTAACATTGGGTGTGATTTTGGAGACAGTACATCAAGGAATGTTACAGCAACCAGTGGAAAACTCGATGTTTTAAGAGTGTGTGTATATTTGTTTACACTTTCTCTTGACCCTAAATTACAATTTGAATGAGAGAGAGGGAGACAGGTGATGTTTATCTTTTTATTAATCTCGAATATGTTAAGGTGATAACAGATTCCACACTGACTTATGAAGGGGTATTTTACAGCTTTAATTTCTTTTACCTACACACACACACACACACACACACAAACGCACACACACACACGCTTACCCACACAACATACAGTAGCTTTAGTGTCTTCTCTGAGTCAGCTCAGGCAGCTGAAGTGGAAATCTCTGTGAAGAAACAGCAATGGAAAGTGCAAACCGCAGGAGTGACAAACAAGCAGCTGGAACTGTGTTAACTTTTACACTGACATCATTTGCTTACAGGTACAACTGTGTGTGTGTGTGTGTGTGTGTGTGTAGGTGTGTGTGTGTGTGTGTGTGTGTGTGTGTGTGTGTGTGTGTGAAAACTGTGCTTTCAGTTTACCTTTGCAATAACATAGTGCAAAGTTGTTGCATCAATATTCACTGTCAGTGTTAAGCTCAGACAGTAATTAAGCATCTTCTTCCATAATATGAAACCCAAGCTTATGAAAATTAACAGCACTGTATCCTCTAAACCTTGACGTCTGTCCTACCAGTCTTGACTTGCTAGGACAGATGTTTACTTCTTAAGTGCTTAGCACACCTTCAACAGGAGAGTTTAATTTTAGGAAGGCTAGTGAATCGTCAGCTTCAGTTAAATGGCATCATTTGTTGTTTGTTTTAGGGCAGCAACAGACCATAATATAGACAACACGACTGCCATGCTGAGAGAGTGGCTAAAAAGAGCCCAGGGTGTTTACCATTACGTGGAGTGGAGACCAATGGAAGAGCCTAGGTTTGTTCCACAGGAATCATTTATTAGCATCTATTTGGACCAAGTCAGTCAGGATTGTGAAGATCAATAATTTGACTTTAACTCTCTATTAAGATCCTATACAGATGAGTGGGGTCCAAAGCACTGGCCTGCCTCTAGGTTCAACCACGTGATGAAGCTGAGACAGGCAGCGCTGAAAGCTGCCAAGGAACGATGGGCTGACTACATACTGGTGAGGCTTTGATACTCTTTTCAGTGTTTAGAAGATTCAGTTAGAGAGACAACAGAGAAATGATTGTGTAATGGTTGTGATACACATCTGCATGAAGATGGTTGGTTGGTACTAGTTCGCTGGTCAAAGAGCCAGAGATTACAGAGTATGAATGAATCAGATGGAAGTGTGACTTCAGTGTTTATGCTGTGGTCTATTATCAAGAGCAAATCAGGGCATCATTGTCTAAATTATATTTTAACGGTTTTCCTCACTCCTGTAAAATATGTAACTTTGGAGAATGTCACTCTACCTTATTTAAATGTTTAATGTAAATGTGAATGTAAAAAGTGATTATTATTAAAAAGTGTATTATTGTATTAAAGTGTATTAAAAGTGTATTATTATACGAAATGACATATTTGTGAAAAGAAACAAAGCAACAACAAGGCAGTCCAGTTTATTTGTAGAATAGATGTATGATGAGTAACTCACTTGTCTCTGCTGCTTTGTAGTATGTTGACAGTGATAACCTGTTGACCAACCCTCATGTGCTGAACCTGATGATGGCTGAAAACTTGACTCTGGTGGCCCCAATGTTAGAGTCTCGCTCCCTATACTCCAACTTCTGGTGCGGCATCACTCCACAGGTATAATTTGGACCTAAATTCATCCGTGTGTCAATTCTCTCAGCTGTAATGTATTTATTCCTCATCTCCCTTTTCTCTGTCAGGGTTACTATAAGCGAACCCCGGACTACCAGCCGATCAGAGAGTGGAAGCGGCTCGGCTGCTTCCCTGTTCCCATGGTGCACAGCACGTTCCTGTTAGACCTGCGTCGTGAATCCAGCATAGACCTGGCCTTTTACCCACCTCACCCAGACTACAGCTGGGCATTTGATGACATCATGGTGTTTGCTTTTTCTGCACGCCAATCAGGTCAGTTTAAAATGGCAACTCGCAATAAACATCAGATTTCTAGCGGGTATGCAAAAGCTTCATGACAACAGAGCGACTACATAGCGACTTCATTTGTACTTCATTGCAAACTGGTGTGTGCTGCAGTACAACACAAGAGCGCAGAGATAGATGGTGTTGTTGCTGCAATAACTAGCTGGTGATTGACTGTAGACGAAACCTATGCCATTAAAAGAGATGAATGAAATGTAGAATAGCATCAATAAGAAGTGAAATATGTGTTCTTTTTCTCAGTGCCATATAACCAATGTTACAGCTCTTAGTATTGCTTCCACACTTGTATCACCCACAGTGTCCTAACAAAAACTCTTAATTATTCACAAATTTATTGAAAAATATAATGATAACACTTTTAAGTAACGTAAAGCTGTTTATTTGTTTTTGTTTATGTGCAATGGATATAGATTTAATTACTGGCTCAGAGGTGGTCTAATTTTCATGTTTATTTGAATTGTTTGGGTCAAGAGGTTGTATTTACAGAAGTCTGTGTACGATGTATGTGTGTATGTTCCCAGGCGTGCAGATGTATGTGTGTAACAGAGAACACTACGGTTTCCTGCCTGTTCCACTTAAACCACAGCAAAATCTGGAAGATGAACACGAGAGTTTCATACACACCATCACCGAGGCTTTGAGTGAGTGCACACATAAAGACACACACACACACACAGACACACACTTTTCTGACTTACTCTATCACTCCTTATTATTTCACCTCTCAGGTTTGTTTCTTCTTCATCTTGACCACCATGACCCTCTGTGATTGCATCCTGTCAACCCCTTTGCTTTACCCTCCTACTTTCTCTCATTCTCTCCCTCTTCTTTGTTTTTACAAACCCCAGCTCTCTTTCTTTCACCCATCTTTGGCCTTATTCACTGCTCTTTTCTCCAAATATACCATCACAATTTAGTAAAACTCAGATTCAGGTTTTGTTTCTTTTTTCTGTTAACCTCTGATGTCCTTCCTCTCTGTCTCTCAGTTGACCATGATATTAAGCCCTCTGAGTATCTGTACTCTCCACCATCAACACAGGACAGAGTGGACTTTGATGAAGTGAGTAATAGAGCTCAACAACTGCAATTTCTTGATATATTTACTGATTACCAGCTTTTTTTGTCCTAGTTTGGTTCCTTTTTTTATGTCTCAGAGTTCCTCCATACCTGCCCTTGCGCTCAACTTATACATACTGTACAAAACAAACAACAAAACAAAAACTTACTGTAAAAGTGTATATATAACTTTAAAAGGGACCTTAAATCAACATGTCTCAATTTCTTCTCTGTGAATGTTGAGATTTTCTTGATCAACCTGAAGCGCCGGCTGGACAGAAGAACCAGGATGTTGAAAACAATGGCCTCACTGGGTCTACATATCACACTGACAGACGCAGTGGACGGCAAGTAGGTCACAAACACACATTCATTCGAGCTGTTAATAAACTGCTTTAATCCTAAAAAAATCTTCTCTGACCAAGACTTCCTAACTTTACTTTACTTTACTTTATTCAAACCAGAAATAAAAGCAAAATTGATTTCACGCATAAACATCTGATGCACACTATTCCAATCCTCTGAAATGCTTAGTTTTCTGTCCCCCATCTGTTGCTTCTTTTTCTGACATGTGTCCAAACTCCCTGTCTAAACAGTGATATGGTGTTTGTAACAATGTGTTGGATTTACTTTCCCCCTTTGTGCTAATTTTCTTTAATCCACTGTTGAGAAGGCCCTAATCCTTCTTCCAGCCTTTGTTTGTCGTGCAGTATGTATTACTTGTGGCACCCTGTTTAAGTTTGCTGTGTGATGATTTATTATTATTGATAACTAACATAGCTGCATAAAGAGCATGTAGATATACAGAACAACTCCCTTCTCATTACTAGCTATTCTTCATATTATTAGGGCTTTGAATACATCCCAGCTGCAGGCCTTAGGAATAGAGATGTTGCCAGGCTACAAGGATCCTTACTCTGGCCGAGTCCTTACCAGAGGGGAAATCGGCTGCTTCCTCAGCCATCACTCTATTTGGACACAGGTGAGAGCAGTGACGTCTGATGCAATAATTCATGGAAGAGAGGTTGTGTAGTAAATATTGAAGGTTGAATCTTTTTGACCTGCTGAAGTGTCTTTTAACTGGGGATGGTTTTTTTCCAACTGCAGGACTGCTGTTCATGGACTCTGATTCCTGAACAAGCTGAGCATCACAGAGCAACCTTCAGCCCACTTTATTCTAGTGCATACAGTAGTGCACATGTACCATGTACTGTCCTGAGAATAATAGTATTCAGTATATGACGTACCAGTTTACCAAACCTACAATGACACAAGCATAGACATTTAGATTACATCTGACTGTACAAAAGTTGAAATGTACAATTGTAATTTCAGCATTTTGTATACTAGATAAGATAAAACAAGAACTTTTATGCATACTGTAAGTGAGGTGATATAAGAAAAGGTTAGATACAATGAGTCAGGTAACAACAGTGCGAACCTGTGTGTTGCTCTTTCATTTTAAAGTGAATGTTTGTGTGTCCTGTCTGATTATCAGGTGGTAGAGCGTGGCCTCCAGAAGGTTCTTGTTTTAGAGGACGATGTGAGGTTTGAGCCCAGGTTTAAACGACGGCTACAGGCCATAATGGATGACGTTGACAAAGCCCAGCTGGAGTGGGACCTCATGTAAGAAAATCTGCCCAACCATTTATGCACGCAAATTAACTTCCTGTGGTGTAGTCACGTACTTTCCCTTAATGCTTAGATAAAAACAAAAACGCTCTTTCTGTCCATGTTCCAGCTACGTAGGGCGTAAGCGTATGCAGGTGCAGCAGCCGGAGCAGTCGGTGGAAGGTGTAAACAACCTGGTTGAGGCGGACTACTCCTACTGGACACTCGGCTATGCACTTTCGGAGCAAGGAGCTAGGAAGTTATTGGCCGCAAACCCACTCACGAGGATGCTGCCTGTTGATGAATTCCTGCCGGTCATGTTCGACAAACATCCCAAGTCAGTGTTAGCTTCCTTTTTTAAAAATTTTAAATCCCAATGCATTAAATACATGTGATACAAAAACATGTAGTCTTATTGAAAGCATATGATGTATATATCCAGACGGGCGGGTTTATGAACAGTCATGCAAATAGGCCCACAAATAGATGATGCACACACGCTGTTACATAAAAGCATATAGAGTAATTCACATTCAGAAAAAACATGAAGATAGAAAACAATGTAGTACACAGTGAGAGAAACGTAGGCATGTGTGGTTTCCGTGCATGCACAAAACCAGACCATGATGGCAATGAATTAGTACAATTACTGAAGAGATACTTTGCAGTAATTATCTGGAGATGGACACAAACACATGTCCATGTGCCCTTTCAGACTATTCAGACAGATGTTGGACAGATTGTTGTTTTCTAGTTTGTGGTGCCACAATCTCTGTCCAGTTTAATTCCCAGTAACGTTCCCTAAACGTCTCTGTGTCTAACCTTTCTGATTTTTTTCTTCATCCAGATTATCATCATCTTCATCCCCCTATATTTATGTTTTTCCTCTACCCCCCTGCTCCGCCTCACGAACAGGGTGTGGATTGTTCCTCGGGCTCAGTGGGTACAGTTCCTTGCCCAGGACACACAATGCCTGATTTTCTTTTTCCTTTTCTTTGAAAATTCCTGTCGTGCCCTGCTCTCTTCTACCTCTGCCTCCAACTGCCCCCTTCCTGTTTCCCTCTACATCTTTTAATGCAGCCCTCCACCTTTCTTAGCTCTGCTCTCATTCACTATTTCTTTCTTTTTACTCCTTTTATATTTGCCCACTCCGCAGATCTCTACTTTTGTGCACATTGACTCCCTCCCTGTGTCACTCACTTCTCCTCCCCCTTCCGTCTTCCTCTGTGAGGAATGCGGGCCAGCACGGTTCTTCCTGCTGGTTGGAGAAGGGGGACAGCATTCCCATTGATAGGCCTGAGCATGTGGGTGGGGTAGTGATGGACACTGTGTTAGTGTGTGTGTTACTATATAAATATATATAGAGATGTGTGTCCAGTGTGCACTGTATAGATTACTAGGTAAATATACAGGGTGTATTCAAAAGTGAGAGAAGGCATGTGACATATGAAGGCGTGTTTAAAAGTGTGATAAATTGGAACTATGGACAAAAATGTTGAAAGGTGGCGGGGCAATATTGTAAGATGTTCTATATGTTATATAAAGAAACGCAAGGGGATTGTGTGCTCTGTTTAACTTGTGGAATTTCATCTGCAATATTTGCTTTTTCAGAAGAAGAGACTCTGCTACGTTCCTAAAGGTGGTAAAGTGGTTCTTATTTATAGTTACCTTTTCTTTATAACCACAGAAAACCATAAAAAAGGGAAATTGGTGACACTAAACCTAGCAACCCATTGTGTGGCTGTAATCCATGGTGTCCAAGGCTTTAAACATGGACTTGACCTCAGTCTGCAAGTGTGACTCCGCCAGGCTGACCTGTCACACCCAGACAGCCCTCGGTCCTCCGTCGGCCTGTGCTGCAGGCTGACAGGATGACACACTGAGAGTAGATGGGATGGGATAACATGTTTCTATGATCTTCTGTGCCACAGCTGTGGTATTAAATCTGTAAACATGTTAATGGAAGAGCTTAACAGCAATTTTGAAGTACTTAAGTATCGGTTAAGAGTTGGTACACTGCAGCACTTCTTGTTTTTAGTATTTCATATTTCTGTTCAACTTAGGCGGCCTGGTGGATCAGTGGTAGAGCTTTGGGTTGGGAAGCTCACTGCACCCAGCTACCAAGGGCCACCCTGAGCCTAGATAAAAATGGGAGGGTTGCGGCAGGAAGGGCACCCGGCATAAAAACTCATGCCAAATCGACGTGCAGAACACAGCAAATAAAATGTTTTAAATGAGCTTGAACTAAGCCAGTTTGTACGGGTTTACATTAGTTTTATACTGAATACTTCTTCATAATTAATAGCATCATAAAATGTGTAATTTTCTAAGCAGTAATAAAGCATTTCTGTTACAGTAAACTTGGGTTGCACCAGAGAAGAGCATCCTGTTCCTCTATTTGGCATCCTGTAAATCTGCTGTCCTTGCTGATCTTTCTGGAGTATAGACACCAAAAATTCCATTTAGCGAATATGATGAGTCAGTCAAAAACACCAAAGGCATTAATTCTCTTCTGTGTGACCTTTGGTATACAGCAAATAACAAAGACAGCACTTGGCGGCAAAGTGCTGATGCTACATGACTAGATTTCGAAATGATAAGTATGAACTCTTGCCACTATTGATAATGTCATTAAGAGAAGGTGCCTTGTATATTGGTTATTTGTACTCCTAAAAGTCGCTGGATAACAAAATGTTACCTCAGATTCTGAAAAAAGGCCATTTTTCACATTTTTGAATTTCTTTATGGCCGAAATAGGAAATATTAATTAACAGGTAAAGTCAATAATCACTACTTACAGTAATAGTGACATTCCTAACATTTCTCAACTTTGTTTCTCTTTCCTTCTCTTCATCCCTCCATCGTCTTCCTTAGCACTCAGTACATGTCTCACTTTGAACCGCGGGACCTGAAGGCCTTCTCTGTGGAGCCGCTTCTCATCTACCCCACTCACTACACTGGAGAGCCAGGCTACATCAGCGATACGGAGACTTCCACGATCTGGGATGATGAAGAAGTCGCCACCGACTGGGACCGGCAACACGCCCGCAAAACAGCCCAGCAGGGTCGCATCCGCCCTGTGGCACAGAACAGTGTCACTGGAGACTCACCGCCTCCTGCAGCTCGAGCATCACGAGACGAACTCTGATATGGAGACTTGAAAATCAGAGAGACAAATGCTATATGGTTATATACCATGTAGAAACAATGATTGTCATGTGTACACACACTTGAAAAGACACACACTGATGTCCACATGGATAAAAGCAGAGCTGAGATGTCTAATCTGCTGCCTGATCAGAAGAGACTGAGAAGCAGTGGAAAAGGAGCAGAATCTGGGACCAGGGCCAGAAAGCTTTAAAAAAAAGCTTTATTTATTCCTCATGTGCCTCCTCTGGGCTTAGAAAACTTAAGCAACACATGGAAGTTAGCTAAAATCATTTGCAGGACATGAAAATATTTCTTACAAATCCGTTTTCATGATGTGATTTTTTTATACAGCTGGACAGCTGAAGAATAAAGGAATCTTACATTTATATGACAATAACTCCAAAGTGTGTGTGTGTGTGTGTGTGTGTGTGTGTGTGTGTGTGTGTGTGTGTGTGTGTGTGTGTATCTGTTGAACATCTGTAGGGGAAGGGGGGCTGACATACTGTACACATTACGGCAGATGATGCTAGACACCCACACACACAAAACACACACACTGAAAGTACTTCAAGAAGCAGGGCAGTAATGGATGTTTTTAAGTCCCAGTGTTTCTATCATTGGAGATGTTTCACTCACACGACAGGCTGGTCCTGCTGCTCAGAGCAAAGGTCATACATTACATGTAGCCTGCAGGATGCATGATGAGCAGTTTCCTCAAATTCAGATCCTTGATTTTAGAATGTATGAGTTAAGTATTTAGAAAAACTGGAATATTTAATGTTTAATGTTATTAACACAGGTTGTTCTTCATTCAGTTGGGGTGTTGGGCTGAACCAATAAAAGTACTTCTCTATGTCTGTGTTTTCACTCACTCTGCAACATAACTCACACAGATGCTATCTATCTTCTTATAGTAATTTGGATTATTATTGGATTACTGGCACAGTGGAGAGTTTGGAGACAGATGCAAAAGCACAGAAAAGATCCCAGGCCAGATTCAAGTCTATAAAAGCAATGCAGCAACACAAAAAACCCAACACTCTTTATCTCTGTGGGACCACAACTTTCATTAAGTAATGAACTGTATATTATTGTTTCTATCGTTTGAATAACATGCAAACTTTTTGCAACTGTTCCCAAGCCACATGTTTCAATTTATGAAATGATCTGCAACCTTCCAATAAATATAGAGTTTTAAATGGTGATTGTGCAGACGACAGTCCATGGGTGGCTTGGCAACAACCTTTGACCAGGTGAGTGAAAATCTGCTCACATTTGGGAAACCTGTTCTTGTTACTCTGGTATCAGGTATTTTCGTTGTTTGATGAAAACTGCTAAAAATGTACAAAATCTTATATAATTATTCCAGAGGGGTTTGCAGGTTTGTTTCCTCAGGTATTGTCCTGACCAAGCTTGCAGCTCTAAAAGCGAGACTACGCTGCCGTCTGCTGGTCATATTTAATACAGCAACTGCACCACACTGCCTTTTTAAATAATACACTTAATGTAATGTTATATATAGTACTAGGCGTCCTTACACATAGTACAATATACCACAAAACAAAACAAAGACAGATAAAAGCTTGCCTAGTAAATACTAAACATATTCTCTTTCTGCGACTGTGGCGCAGGAAGGTAGAGCGGTTGTCCACCAATCTCACAGTTGTTGGTTCAATCCCCGGCTCCTCCGGTCACATGTCGAAGTGTCCTCGAGCAAGACACTGAACCCCAACTTAGTTGCTCCCGGTGAGTGTTGGCCAGCTACATAGCAGCTCCCCCATCGGTGTATGAGAGTGTGTCTGATTGTGAGTGTGAATGGGTAAATAAGATGCAGTGTAGAGCGCTTTGAGTGCCAATAGGTAGAAAAGCGCTATGTAAGTGCAGACCATTTACATTTCTGTCTGACTCACACATGTATATATTCCTGCATGCACATACACATATCCTGTACACAAAAGACATCTTCTTTAGACAGAAACCCGAATTCTTCTCAAATATGTCTTTAGTTGCATAAGAGAGAACCAAAGACGGAGGGAAAAAGCTTCCAATAGACTAGTCTTTTCACAGCTACAGTGTGCACTTGGCAGTAACACATCTCTGACTCTCCTCCACCTCCTCCCCCTCTTTGTGTACTACTTCCTTTTTTTCTGCTGGTGTACAGACTAGTGCTGATATTTAATGGAGGGATCCTGCTCACAGGTAAGACAATATTGCAAAATGTAATTTTTTTTTTTTCTGGTACTTAAACTAACAAAGTGAATATTTGCTGAAGAAAAGGTTTGCAAAGTAAGTTTACAGGTTTACAGCAGGACATTACATGATATGTTACAATAATAATATGTTAGCTTTGTGAGTCGGAGAAGGAAACTATCTCGATACTCAATACCTACATTCATGTCATACATATACATGTATGGGAAAAATGTGTGTGTCTATGGTATTGTGTCTGTTTGATGTGTGAATGAGTCCATATTGTATGTGAGAGTAGAGACTCTACATCTGAGTTTCTACTCGACTCTAAGTCTTCTTTCTGAGTGCTCATTGTCTTTTAAAACAAGCTTACATGTGCCAAGCTCACGCTCACCAACATACAGACAGACATTATTTCAAAAGTGTGCTGTTGGGTTTTTGATCATCCCGAACTCTCAGTCAGCTAATTTCCATTCTGTATGAAAATCAACACACTGATTACTGAACCTTATTTGAGTTATGTAACTTATCACATGTCACATCATGTCTGCATTTATAATTTCAAAGTCAGGTTATGGCAACGCAGACCTCATGTGAACAAACACAGACTTGATGCTCAAGTTTTAAGATAACAACCAGGCTTTGTGCAGTTCATCCCATTCCTTCTGACAGATTATTCCTCTCAAGCTCGGTCACACTGGATGGGAATCATGTGTGAACTGCTGTTTTCAGGTGTTTCCACAGATGTTCTGTGGGGTTGAGGTCTGGGCTTCAGCTGGTTCCACTCAGGGACAATCAGAGACATGTCCCAAAGTCATGACAGTGTTTTGTGGCTGTTTTCTTTCAGAAGACTTTTGAAGCTCTATTACAGGGACCACTGGGTTCTTGTTCACCTTCCTGGCACTTTCTTTTATACCCAATTACTCAATCTGGCACAAACAGTCGACCCACACTTTCAGCGTCAAAATTGTGCTTCTGATCTATTCCTCAACTCCAGAAGTAATTGTGGGGGTCTGTGGAGAATCACTTGACTTCATGGCTTGGTTTTCCTCAGTGTGCAGTGTAAATGGTGGAACCTACAGGACTCTAAACCCTCAAAAATCAATTCAACATCCCAGGGGTGGACTCAAATCAAGAGGTGTCCCACATCATGGGGCCACAGCAACGTTTTACAGTTCCTCAGACTTATCTTAAGACAAATTAGGTTCAAGTTTATTTTATCTGTGGATTTTGCAGTACTCAACTGATAAGCCTGTAGTACATGCAGTGTGCAAAGATGATAAAAATTCATACTCATCAAATGTGTCATCAATCTTTTATATTGTTACTGTCAAAGATTTAAGTATTTGGTTAGTTTTTATGTAACAAAGTGATACTGTTGTGTAAGTTGTTGTAATGAGTCAGTGATGCAGTCCTGAGCAGAGAAAAGCTTATGACTAACAGATCTTGTCTAAGACATTTTGCCAGAGAATGAGCTTATACATACAGTATGCACATTTACACACGCACACACGCACATGTGATTGACGATTAAGGAAGCAAAGCTAAGTAAAACAAAAGAGAGAAGGAAATGTAAAAAGAAAACATTGTTCTTGAAACACTCTCTGTGCCTCTGCCTCTTCCTTCTCCTCTTGTGTTTTTCCTTTTTATCAGTTATGCAAAAAAAGTCCTTTCTTGTCTTCTCCTCAGTCTGATAATGAGGAACTGTTTTGTGTCAACAAGGGCTCCTCAGAACTCAACTCAGTGAGTGTATGTGAGTACATAAAGGATCCTAAAGCAACATTACTACTGCTGCTACTGTTGAGTCTATAACCACTGAAAACATTAATCCTAATCAAAACCGTGTATTAATATGGCAGGATTTGTCTTTACCAGTGATAATCCACCATTAGCAAAATATAAATAAATAAACAAGAAATAAATATTTCATTGTGTGCTAACCAGCAGAGAGCAGTGTGGAGTTGTGAAAATGGGAAATGACACTGAAGCGCAACCACTGCATTGGAGTTGTGTCCCTGAGAAAAATCTAAATCAAAATGTTCCTATTTGCATAATCCAAAACATTATTTATTAATTAATTAGTGATTCTAAATTGGCCATGGGTGTAAGTGGTTGTCCTTCTGTGTATGTCTCTGTGTTTTGACTCTGAGATCAACTGGTGACCATTGCACCCCACCTCTGGACCAATGACAGCTGAGATAGAATCCAGCCCCCCACAAGCCACAACAGTATAAGTAATTAAAGATGACGGATGAATGGACTTTTTCGGTATCTGGTTTTAGCCATCTTGTGTTTATTTTAGTTATTTTTTGAATAGTTGCAGGTTGTTGTTCATAATGGTTGAGTTGTTTTACATCTTTCGTAGTGATCTTGTGCCTTTTAAATGATTTTTATTCAGATAACATGAACAGTAACATGACAGACTCTGGCCCAGGGGCCATCTGACCTCTTGGCCCTTGCCTTTTATTTGTACTTTTTCACTGATATTTCTGCCTTTTTGTAAGGATCTAAATTCCCCTTCCACTCCAGTGTTTTCTCTCATGTATCATGACAGGATTCTACTCAGTTACATGGAATTTGCTATTTGTTTATGTTCAATGCTGGTCTCTTCTCATATTTGTCACACTTTGGGATTATGTGCCGGGGAAAAAGAAAGCCATACTGGAGACTCAGTTTGTATTTACCCAGCCTGAGTAGTGTGTAGTGTGTATATGTGTGTTGTTAGTGTTTAGAAAGCTTTGGCTCCCCAGCTGTGTAAACTGGTGCTGCTCGCACTGCGACTGGGTCAGCATGCTCAAATGGAGGCAGGGAAGAAAAGCAATAAGAGTTCAAGACCAATTACAATTTACAGTTAGAAAGTTATAGTGAGTGGTAGAACAAATGTGTTTGTGTAGGTGTAGTTAATTAGAGATGAAATAGATGGACAAAAGTAAAGAACTTAATAAGAACTTAATATGGCACGTTAAGAACTACGCCCAGATCACCATCTAACTAAGCTGCCCTCTATTGAAGTGTGAAGTGATTTGGGGCCATTTAGAGGAGAAGCCCAGCTCTCGACAACAGAGAAAGGAAAAGGAGGAACAAGGGGGGGGAGAGGAAGGCAGAAAGAGTGGGTGCCGACTCAACAGAAGTCCATCGAGACAGCAAGATACAAGACAGCGTGTTTACTCACTCTTCCTGCCTGTCACACACTCATTCATTCACAGCAGTCACCCAGGCACTTAAAGTCCCCAGGAATCATGGTCAAATGTGTTTTTTTTTCTCCTCAGGCACTTCAGCAAAAGCTGAAATTATCTGGTCTGATTGGAAAGGCATTTCAATGTTTGATGTTTTGTTTTTATCAAGGCGCTCCAACTATGAGTCAGTGCTAAATATAAAATTACTTTAGGTGGAGTCTCATTGCATTTTTGCGCATTAGCGATTCAGAGGAAATTAGTTACACTGAGTCAGAGTAAAGGTCTGTGTCATGGCAGCAACCCAACAAAAGTGCTTAAGAAGGATATTTAATACATCAAAGTGTTGGTACAATTTTGGGATACAAGTGATATACCTGAATATTTCCATTGTATCCACCACACTTGTGAAATTTTGTTTTTACTTTACTACATTTTCCTGACAGATTTAGCCATTAATTACCTTTAACTGAGTCCTCAGAAGAGTAATTTGGCTGACCTGATTGGAAACCAGTACCAATTTACATGTACTCCACCTAAACCAGCTACAAATGTAAAATGCAACTTAGCATTGAAGTATCAATAAATAAAAACTTGACTTACAGTAATATGAAAGACTGTACAGTATTTCTCAGGGACAAGTACTTTCTGTTGAAACGTAAGTATTAAAGGTTAAAGTATATTTGGGTGGAAATACATAAGTACTTTTGATTAAAAGAATACAGGACTTTTACATGTAAACAAATAAAACTATTAATAATTAATACTTCTTTTGGGGAAATCGTTGCTGCAGACAGATGATGGCTTCAATGAAGATATTGTCTTGTCTGGTATTTTGACATGAGGAACTAGGAATCAAACTACCAACCCTTGAGTTCACAGATGAATGCGCTACCAAGTGATCCACCCTGTTTAAATTGTTGTCTTAGTACTTTTACAGTACTAAAAGCAAAGGACCTGGTTGGATGGACCAGTGCGTGTGTGTAATCAATTTTGGGGCCGAATAAGAACCATTCATGTGTAAAGGATTATCTTGGACCTGGCAGTGCTGTGAGATACGCACACACACACACACACACACACGGAGCTACATTAGTAACATACTGAAGCCATAACTTAACGAAACAAGAGGATATGATTTTAAATCTATTTGAAGGTGCAGATTAGAATTCAGCAGGATAAAATGAGGCCAGAAAGTCAAACCATCATGGAAAATTGTCGGTAATTCTTGGAACCTCTTCCGTAACATCCTCTTTCCTGTCTTTCTTTCCTTTTTCTCACATTGACCCACAGTCAAACTCTCTTTAGTTTTGTGGTAGTTCTTTTTAAAGGGGGTCGGGCACCTAGTTATAACTCCTCCCCTTCTGGCCTGAATGAAGGGAGAGAAGGAGGGAGAAAGAAAAAGAGAGAGACAATAGACTTTAATCACTCATGTGGTTAAGAGCTGCTGGCAAGCCGAGTTCCACATGCGCCGAGAGAGAAAAAAAAAACACAAGAATGAAGGGTAGAAAATAAGAAGAGGAACAAGAAGGGAAAAGACTGAGTCGGACAACTTTAGAGGAGAATTATCATTACTCACACCAACACAGTTAACGACCAGACTGAAGAGAGAGAAGAGTTGGTGACCCAAACAGCTGACCTGAAGGAGTCCAACCGATCCTGAAGAAAACCCCACATTTCAAGACCACAGCTACGCATTCTTATATATTCCATACACCCTTTTGTTAAACCAGAGTATGTCCTACCATCCTTGTCACCCCTGCCGCTGATCCAGGCAGTCAGCATGGTCTCTCACTACCCTCTAGCCACCCTCTTGCCCTGGCCTCCGGGTCCCCACCACCACTACCCTGACCTGGACTGCACCTTGCTGCTGGAGGGGGACGGAAGTGTCGCCCTGCAGAGGTACCAGGCTCGCTCCCCGGAGAGCAGCCCGCGACACTGGGTCAGTACATTATATTGTATGTGGCAAAATGGTGTCTGTTTGTCAAAGTGTGTTTATGTTTCTTGGAAGCACATGCACTTCTGGTTTTGTTCAGCAATCTGGCCTTCATACGAATGGCCTTCTGTTGTTTAAAAAGAGTGTGAGTTGTTGCAGCATTTTTATTTATTTTTTGCTATCAAATGTTTGGGTAGATTCAAGGATGGGAAATAGATGTGAAAGGTGTTTGGAAAAATAAGAAGTCACATCAAGACCACAGAAACAACTCACTTGCCAGAGATTGTGATTCCTCCAAGGTCTGTTTGTTGGATAGTGTTTGTGAGAAAGTAGAGGGAAATGATAGGAAAAGAAAGATATGGAAAATCTGTATTTAAGTGGCTGCATGAGTGACAGACTAGAGCTGAGGAGTAAATGAAAGAAAATCTTTGGCTGCTCCACACTCAAAAGTTTTGATCTGGCCGACAGTCACATAATTTGTGGTTTGACACTTCATACATAAACACCTCATAATGTCCAGCAAGTGAGGGTCAGTTTGAAACCAAAAACTCCCAGCTTATCAGTTTGCTCATCTCAGAGATCAGTGTTTCTTTTGTCGTTTCTCCAAAGCTTTCGTTCAGCTCCTCTGTTTGACCTCTATTCAATATAAGTCATGGTATGATAATGCAAACTAGACATTAACCTTTGGTTACAAAGGCAGGAGAACAGCTGACCTCTTGTGTAAGGCAGCAATTCACAATCAGAGTGACTACTGCTTCTTGGTGAGTCTGTGTGTGTGTGTTGTGTGTGCGTCTTGCTGACTGGTCAGAGAGTTCAGAGAAAAGCCATTGCTCAGTTATACTTTGGAACCCATAAAGACTTAAATGTGTGTCATCTGGAAGCAGAGCATGACAAAAAAGTTGCTGATATTGCACTTCATGCCAGAGTGTTGTTGTTTATCTCCACTGAATTCTCAGATTCCTCATTCCTCACGATTACCAGAAACAACCTGCATCGGTAGCTTATTCCCGCTTCGTTGTGGCTAATTGTTTGCATGTGTGCACTTGTGGTATTGAGGCTGAAGTGAAAGTATTTTTGGTGCACTTGTGACATCAAAAGGAAAATTTCAACAGAGAACAATTTAGTCTCTTAATACCTCACCATAATTGCTCCAAAAATATAAGCTGTTCCTTTTGCTGAGTAATGAATTTTCATACGATAGTTTATTTGTCCAAGCCGTTAATGTAGTTTCCTCCAGATGACTGTCACACTCTGGTGCCTGCGCTCCGTTTACATTATGACATTTTTGAGATCATCCTCCTTGCTGCCTATTTGACACCCTGCCCAGTGTGTCCTGCCATTACAAAGCACTGTTTTTTTAAGAAGGCTGGAGGTTAGCTTGCAGACACTCAGTGTCTGAATGTGGCCGTCAAAGCTCGACTGAGTATCAACTTTGTTCTTGTGACTTGTTTTATTGTACTGTGTTGTGCTCGTTCTCACAACTGGGACCCAGGGCAATAATCGTGATTGTATAGAGGGGTGAATGCCTTCTATAAAGTTACATAATATGACATATGTAATCATAAAAACCAGACCGTCACTGGCAGAATTATGTAGCCTAAAATGATATTTGTTCTTCATAGTTGAGCTACCAGATTTTATGACAAAAGGCAACAAAAGACCTTAAACAAGCTGCACAATACTTATGCTTAAACTGAATACCACATGACAGCTCCATGCACCAATAAAGGGACAAAGACTTTGTCTTTATTGCACTTAGGTGTTCGTCACACTCCTGCAAGTTATTATTCTGTCTACCTGCATAAAGTTATGAGACCATGTCGGTCGTAAAGGTAGTGATTGGCGTGTGATTATACTGTAGATAGGTGTTAGGTCCACAGGTCAAATCAGAGACACAGGAGGAGTGCGGCTGTGCTATAGGGGGTCCACTGTGGGCAAGAAGACTCCCACAGGAACACACAATTGTGTAGACAAATGGGGGAAATGTAAGATTAACAGCAACATGGAGAGATGGAAATCTTGATTATACTTCAAAAACAACAACCCAAACATCTGCGGAAAACTCGCATTCCAACAAGAATGAGGAATTATGATACGACCGTGTTTGAACCTACTTGCACAGTGAGACAGTGTCTGCAACTGCACACAGCTGGTTAATGCAGCACTGCTCTAACTGCAATTTGAAGTCTGCAGGCTGCTTTTATACTCAGTGTCTGTGCCAGGACTATGTAATTAAGCTGCAGCCTGATCAATAAAAACTCCAGTAAAGGGCACATTAACTGCCCCATCACACACTTTGACTTACAATAACCAGCAGAGCAGTTCAATAACCTAAGCTGGTCATTCTCTGGAAATGCAGAAGTGACTTTATACAGGGAAAACAGGGACAGCTGGGGGGTGGTAAATGTTGATGATGGCATATTTCCATTGAAAAAAAAATAATGCTTAGCCTGCACTCTTGCTTCTCCTTTCTTGTCTTTTTCAACAAAGAACTGCACGTTTCAGGCTCTGACGTCTCAGTGTTTCCAGGCCCACAATGTTTTTTTTTTTTCCTTTTGCTTGTCATGGGTTTTGATGACTTGACAACGATTTCAACAGTTTGTGATTCATTCATCTGAACCAACTCATTCTATAGCTTATGACTTGTCTTTGGAAGAAAATAAGGCCATATGGGGATTCAGTAAACCTCAATAACTTTCATTTCTAACATATTAAAACAACAATACATGTCAAAAGCAACATTCAGAGGACTGTAATGCCGGTTCGTCCAATCTTTTAACCGGCTCCAGATGTACAATTCACAAAATAGTAAACTTCGCTTGCGTGCCAAAACCCACTTCTCTAACATCACTTTATTCAATCCCTTGCTTAACATGGTGTTAACAGGGTTGGCAGGGTCAAGCTGCCTAGGTGCCTGCAGTATTCTAGAGGTCTGGGATCCCAATTAGGTCACTCAGGGACTAGTGTGAAAAGTCAATACTGTTGGTATTGTCCCTCTCACTGAGCATCCATCCCAGGGCAACATCCTTACAGGAGCAGCTCTTTCAACTGGGGCAGAAACTCATACCACCATATGGAAATGGGTGTGTACTTGGTGGCCTGTGTGTGTGTACAGTATGTGTTAATTGATAGTAGGCACATGCCAATATGTGCAGCAGCTGTATGTGTGTGGCAAGGTACACACACTTACCTACACATTTACCCACATCTCACATTTCCCTTTCCCGCTGAGATTTTGCAGGAAAGCCAGGACGCATGACTAGGATCAGATCAAGCTGGCACTGGAAAGCGTGTATTAGTGCATGTGTGTGTTAAACTCACATGTATGTGACTAAATATAGTACTGCTGTCTAAACCTGTGGATTGTTAGTATCAGATAGTTACTAATTCAATACACAACAAAAGAAAATACAGTAACTTTAGAACATGACAAACATCCTGAACTGGATATATTTGATAGATTTGTGTAAATATACATGTTATGACTCTATAGTACTGGCTCTTTTTTTTATTGCTGGTCTGATATGCGTTGCTGTGTGCATCACTTGCCTGGTTTCATTTCCTGCAATGCACATGCGTCACATTTTCAAATTAACGGAACTGCAGACGGGAGCAGAATTTCTCTCTTTTAAAATAATCACAAGAAACAAATTGCAGTACAGTCAGAACAAATAATTTTATTGAGTATGATTTGAACTAGTCTCATGGAAGGAACAAATTTGTCACCAATGTGTTATCGGCCTGGTTATTGGTTATTGGTGCTGTTCTTGTTTCATGTGTTCATGTTTCAAGCTTAGGGTAGCATGTATCTGCTGGGCAACAGATGGCCCATCTCACATTAGTATGGAGGGGGTAGGGGGTGGGGGGTCAGACAGACAACCGAGCCAGTCCAGACCAACTCATTCAAGGCTTAGCAGGGCTTATATCTAGAAAGGGTCAGAACTTTGGGCCCCACGGGGGTCGGTGGAGTATGTGGGTGGAGGGATATGTGTGTGTGCGTGTGTGTGCGTGTGTGTGCGTGTGTGCGGTGACTTGTCTATTTTTATTTCGTAACTCATCTGAATGTAGAGACACTTTAACTGCCAACAGACCATTTAAATCATCATAGTCCACAGTGGATTATCATCACTTTGGTAAAATCCCAACTAATGTCACATAGAGGCTTCTAGAGCTGCAAAAAACATGTCTCCTCCAAATTTTCATGTAGCTTCAACAATGATTTGGTAACTTTTACACTGATGAAACACAAAACACCTGAAGTTGGTACTGGTTTGGTTTTAATGTGAAGCATGGAGGAGGAGGGGTCTCAGTCTGCAGCTTTGGACTTTACTGGAAACTAATGATGTCACCCAGCCACACACATAGAGGAGGGGGGCTCAACTAAAGCCAGGACAATAGATCTGAGGAGCATGACATAAGATAAGAGGGAGAGCTGGAACGCAGAGCTTGAGAATGACTGTTTGAATAAAGGGTTCAGCTGAAGAATAGTCACACAAAGACAAAGAGAAAAAGAAAATGCAGTGTTGTGTGTAACAAGAGATGATCTGGTTCCACAGACATTCTTCTGCAAAGCTGCTGCCTCATTAAAAAACTAAATGTCTACTTACTAAATCTATCGCCACTGCTTCATTGCACCTAAACAACCTGTTTAAGCTGCGTTGACTGTTTCATGCTTCAGTTTTATTGAGTTATAGCTGATCGTCCTGACCCTGCTCTATAAATTCAACCCCCTTGGGTGTTGTTGTTCTGGCCTGTTCTGGCTAAAACCTCTGCTGACTCTGAATAAACACAGTGGTTTATGAACTCTGCCCTCTACTGGGCAGTATGCTTTGAAAACACAAACCCACCAACCACAAACAAACATTCAGTGAAACAAGAGTGTGATAAGTACATTTAACCCTGTGCAAACAGACACATATGGCCCAGAAAAGTTTGCAAAGGAAGGAAGTACAAATAAGAGCACAGAACGAAAGTGCTGACACATTTGATCCAGATATGGCAGCAGGAAACACGCTTTAATATTTTTTCTTTTGTGCGATGACTTTCCAGTGGAGAGTTTGCCTCCAGTCACAGCTGATACTCCTCCCGCTGCAGATGAGTGTCCTCGCTGGTGTTTACGTGTTTCCAACAGCGGGGAAAAGGAGTATGTCTCTTTCCTGTCTGAATATGAAAACACTCCTTCTCTGGAAGTCTGTGCAAGATGGTCTGGTTGCATCATGCTTTTATTTCAGCCAGTATGGATTCTCTCAGTTTCTGACTGCACTGTGAACTCTCCCCCATCTGTCACTGTCTCTCCATCTCATACTCACAGTGGAGATAATTTCTTTTTAAGTTATCTTAAGCTTTCTCTGATGATCTTTTTATCTCAGATGTAAACACTGAGGCTTTAAACATGCAGCCCAAAATCCCCCTCTTTATTGTCCTGTTTCTCTCCTCTCCTCTTCTAATTAGTCTGGTTTTATGACCATGGTCCTGGCCAGAGAGGCTCCCCAGTTAGTCAGGTATGAGGACAACAGGCTGACTGGAGTCAGGAGGCTGGAGACAGGAAGTGGGAGATTTCCTGGAATGTGCATTTTCCCCACACTGGTGCAATAACAGTGCGAGCAGCGCTCCTCCTGTTTTTGTCCCCTCTCTGTCTGTACTGTAGCTCCACGTTCGGACTCTGTGGAACCGAAAGAGTTCAAAACTGCTTTGCCCTCATCAAGGGCTTTCCTAAGTGTAATTACGTCATTAGTCTTCCAAGAGGAAAGAAAACGAGATCATAGCAAAGATGATTTATCTGTATTTCAGGAATCATGGGCTGAATTTGACACAATTTCAAACTGAAAAGATGCCATTTGCCTCGGACCGTCTGTCTGTTGTATCGAATATTTTTTTAATCAGGCTACAGGCAACTTATTGTGCTTTCATAGCACTTCTACTATTACTACTTTAGTACATTTCAGAGAGAAATATTGTACTTCTCGCTGCATTCATAGTTAATGTTCTTTAATTTACATATCAGTGTGTTACAGTAAAGAATGTGCTTGTTTTCAAGTATTTTTACATTGTGGTATTACTGCTTTTATGGACACATCTATTTCTATTTCTATTTCTGGTGACACTTGACATCAAAGGCGTAAGACTCAACGTACTCAAGACTATAAACCAAAAACATTTTGATGTTATTTCTGACCTGATGATGATGAGAAACTCTAAGTGAGAGAGATTAAAATATTTTAATATCAGTCTTATGCATTTAAATATTAAATAAGATTCTTATTATTTGTAAAGACAGGGAAGTGAAAGTACAGAATTCATAAACTTGACTTGTGGCTCCACTTGCAACTACATTATAGCATTTAAAGTGTAAAACCAACTGTGTCTGTTTCCCCATTTGCAGCCTTTGAGTTAACAGCTGCTGATAGCTTTGAGTATTTCCCAAAGTTTCCTATTATTACTTTAACTTTCCTAGTATACTTTAAATCCAAAGAACTTGAGACTTGATTTGAATTTGGACCAAAGTACCTAAAAACAACTCAGACATTTACTGGAAAATGGCCTCAGATTCCTCTGTAGAACTACAGGCCCTTTGTGAAACATCACGTTGTTAACACTACTGTAATGGACCTGGATCCAAGAGTAGGAGAACAAATTTCACATTTTAATCTCAAGTTAAGGATGTTGTGCATTCATGTCATGCTCCATAACATGGAGCAGCAACTGTCATCTTTGTCAGACGTCTTGTTTGCACTGATATACGACATTACTCCCACTGTGAGACCAACACTCCAAATCCCCTCAGGGCTGAGCTAGAGGTTGTGTGGGGTTGCAACCTTCCCACTGCCCCAAGGGCTTCCCAGAGCTCTGAAGACCCCAATGGACACCGGGGCAGCTCGGCCTGGGAACTGGAGCTTGGCCAGATATACTAAGAAACACTGTCAAAGACGTACATTGGGCTTCCCTGGCCTTTCAGTGCTGTCCAAGCAGAAATGAGAGCGAATATTGATGCCACAAGTGGGCACTTTGTGTGTGTGTAGGTGCATCTGTTTATGTGTTCATCCTGCTTGATAGAGTGATGTGTAACCATCAGTGATGCTGAGAGTGACATTGGGGTTAAATGTTGATGTTATTGGAGTCACAACAGTGGATGGGCACATGATGTACAGACACAAACACAAAGGGACTGTAGCCAGTTCTCCCACCCATAAGGCTTTTAGTGTCTACCCCAACAATTGACTCTGGATCAGTAGTTTGGCATTTGATCACCAGAATTACATTAGTAAGTGTATGAACCACTGCTTGCTCACTCTCGATATATGTTTATGGTACAACTGTGTACAAAAACTCCCCTTACAAAGTAGATGCTTGATTCATATCTTCCTTTTTATTCACAAAAGTGGGCTGTTTGAGTACGTGTGTAGACACATTCACAGAGGAACAGTGTTGCCCATTCTCACACACTCAGACTATTCTCCTCTCTTGTGACTGACAATGAACAGTAGTGGTGACGGCATCTACAGCCTTCCTTGTATTGTCCCATGCTGGGGCTGAGGCCGCAGCTTAGGGCCTACAACACTTCACTTTATCCACTTATAATATTTATATTTTTCTCTTAAACGACATTACAATACCTTATGTTAGCCAACAGTGTAAGCACATGCATAAACGTGTTGATAACAGCCACTGCTCCTTAAGACATCGCTTCCTAACATGAATTCCAGTGTTCCATTAATGTTTCCCCTCTCAGCAAGAAAACGCTGTCTGAGGACATAGGGTAAATAGTGGTTTGCCTCTTTCTGGACTGAGATAAATTGTATTGAACATTTCATACAGAATGAAGGAACTATATTGTGTGTGACCGAAATTTGATCTGTCGGCATCATGTAATGAGAGAACTGTTTTCCCAACACGGACAGAGACAAATAAGACTTTTGGTGCAATGTGAGAATGGTTTCAAAGCAACCCTAAGCTACAATTTAAAGTGAAGTAAAACTAAACTTAATTTAATTTAATTTTAACCTTGACAAAGGTTTTAATACTTCAAAATACATTTTCGAAGGATTTCTGTTAAAACGCTGTTTATCCAGTGATGCAATTGTAAAACGGTGATGATGTTCATTTTACTTTGTAAAACCATTAGTCGGTTTAATACTAAAAAGTAAAACCCACACATCCAAGTTAAACTGTATGAATTTCACAATAATCAGATTTGTTAGTGTGGCGTATTGCGGAACAGAAAATCACAGCTGTGCGTCAGTGCGCGCACGTTGTTTTCGCTCTGATGAAAGTCGGACAAAAAGAGGAGGAGGAGTTTAAACGGAGCTGTGAGTGGCAGCAGGAGGAGTTTGGTCATTCAGTAGAAGAGGGGAGAGCACAGTGACACATACAGGAGGAGGATCTGGAGTGTCGACAGGAGCAGAAACAAAGTGTGTGTGTGCTGTAGCAGAAGAGTTTAAAAGCGAGAATCTGGGATTACTTTTTTTTATTTGAAGGGAACATCTCTTCTTCTTTGGTACCTGGTGGACTACTCCCGAGCTCTGATGGTGTCCCCGGATCATGAAAGAAAAGCTCACCATGAAGTTCGCCTGGAAAACTAAAATGGTAAAAAAAAAAAAAAGAAAGAAATACATAAAGAGCCTCATGGTTTTCTATTCTGTGTGCTCTGTTGTTGAGTTTGTGGGTTTGAAGTGAGGGAGGGGGTTAAACACTGGGGGGCGGCGGGGGGGGGGGGGGGGGGTGAGAGGAGGGGGGTGTTTGTAGGCTTGGGAAAGTAGCGGATAAAGGGCAAAAGAAAAGGAGGAGGGGAGAAGCCGGGGAACAGAATATTGAGTTGGAATTGTTTTTACCAGGTTCTGAATGCAGTTTAACCTACATTTCTCGTGCGCAAAAACGTCGTGCAAAGAAACGTGGGGAAGGGGCGTATAGAATAAGTAAATATAATCCTCCACCGAATCGTGTCAGAATATGACCTCAATCCGCAGCTCTCTCCTCGCTGATAATGGATAAGAAAACTTTAGTATGGGAGCCCGCAGTGAAACACAGAGGGAACGAAAATGCCCACAGATCAGCCCCACGCACACCTAATGCCACTGTTGTTGTTTCCCCCACAGCTGATCGGATGAGGCAGTATTTGCCTCTCTAATTCTGTTACTGTCCTCCCTGTGCATATTCGACCCACGTTATTACAGAGAGTAAACAGCTCATCTCTCTGTTTACATGCAGCCTCCTTTGATATGATCTGTCCTCTGCAAACTCCTCTATCAGTCTGTGTTTTTACTGATAATTACATTATGTGTTTTTCCCTTTGGTGGATGGCAGTATCACTGGGACAGACTGTTTTGCTTTCCATTTTCATGCATGTTCATGGAAATTTGTCTCACAGTGAGCCCTAAATTTGGTGCCCAAAACGAGCAGTGTGGTTTTTTTTTTGTTTGTTTGTTTAAAAAAAAAACCTTGCTCAGAAAGAAAATCTCCTCCTCTGTAGCTGACAAAAACTCGGCTGTGTGTGCAGACTGTGAAGTCAGCAGCCTGGACCAGCCAGCACACAGACCTCCTGCTATTGTTTTGGGAGTGTGTGGATTACGTGACTCATGCACTGATGTATGTATCTGTCTCTGTGCCAGCCAGCAGCTAAAGAGCTGCGGAGAGAGACATGTTGCTGTCCATAAGACAACATACTGAAAGAGGGGTGTATGGGGATGACACATATTGGCACGTTTGAGCCAAAATAAGTAATACAGACATGGTTACTGCTGTAACATGATAGAGCCAGTTACCAGTCCTCTCTTCTCCTTCACCCTGCATGTAGATGTCACCATTCCTCCTTTCTCCTGCAGCTTGTCTCTCGCTTTACCTTTGTGCACGTATCCCCAGCTTTGGAGCTGTGTGGTTACTGGCCCTACCAACCTGCCTAGTGTTTTGTTTTGAATCTTGTTGCTCTTCTTTTTTTTTTTTCTTTCTCTCTCTCTGCTCTCCACTCACCACAACTGGTCAGGCAGATGGCCGACCACCCTGTGCCTGGTTCTAATAGAGGTTTCTTACGTTAAAGGGAGTTCTCTGTGTTGTGATTCTGTGTTGGCTTGACTTCTGTTCAAACCTGAACACAACCTCAATCATGGCTCTGTGCCACAAGTCCTCCAGGATTGTTCATTGAGCCTGTTAATGGCAGCTTTGACCCTTGAGCTCTTTTTTTGGCATCTCTTCTGTTTGAGGAATAGCATGGACTCTTGCAGTGAGCTGTGTAAATGAAAGTGGGGACAAGTGAAAGTGATCTTGGTCATAATGCTGCAATGCTGATCTTTATTTGGCCAGTCCCTCTCCTTCACTGTCTCCCTGCCTCTGTTCTTGTCTCTGCCTCTGTATGTTGATGTTTCCGCAGATGTCAGCCTCGGTTTGCATTCACACAGCACATACGGGGCAACATGAGCACAAATCCATTTAGTTTAATGAGTTAATTGAAATGAGGCCGTGATCTTGAGCTTTGCGACCAGTCTTTGCTTGTTTAATCAGGCAAAACAGTGTCATATCAACAAAGACAGAAAACATTACGCAAATAGTTTGAGAGACTTCATCCATTTGGGTCTTATCTCTAGCTTTTCTGTGCTCCAGGGAAGCAGTCCAGTTCTGACTTCAGCTTCTCAGAAACAGGGACAGGGTCAAAGAGAGGGAATAACATGGGGAGTAAAGACGTGGAGGTAGGGAGGCCTGGCAGGCTGCAGTGGTGGGGGTTGGGGAGTGGGTCTTTCTTGATCTTTTACTGCACGTCGATTCTTCCCTTCCTAGTTTGAGTGCTCTAGTTCTGTTTCTGTATCTTTTTTATCCCTCCTTCTACTTTTCTCTAAGAGGGTGCCCATAAATTCCTGTTTTGTTAAACTATCAAAATGACACTTGTGAAAGTTATGCACTTATTTACGGGAAATTGTCATGTCTTTTTACATGAAACCCTTCTCCTCTCAAGGTTTTTAAAAAAATTTTCTCTCACCTCACAGAGCTCTGTGCAGGACTGGGGGGAGGAGGTTGAGGAAGGAGCCGTCTACAATGTGACACTGAAGAGGGTTCAGATTCAGCAGGCGGCCAACAAGGGAGCGCGATGGTTGGGGGTGAGTAGACCTATTTGACATCTCACGCTGTGACAGAATCACAGCTGACGAAGCTCTTTAAAGGAAGAGACCAGTTGAGCTCCTAACCCACAGCAAAGCAGATTATACCAATGAAAACCTGATACTTTTTCCACTTTCTCAACCTGTTGAGAGGCCAAGATGAAAAATACAAGCTCCAGACGTTTAGTCTAATGTGGATTGTATCATGTGTATATGGTTTTGAAAAGGAATCCAGTTAGTTGGTAGTTAGTTCCATGCTCAGAATGCTGAAAGACATTGCTTCTGTTTCCATGCTCAGAATGTTGAGCATGGAAACAGAAGCAATGTCTTTCAGTTGTGGAGCATCTCTCAGCATTGTGCTCCATTTGAGCTTTTAGCGTTTGGACATTTGAGAGACAAATCTGTCACTTTGGACAACAACTTTTTAGTGCCTGCTAAAAATCAACCGTTTCACCAGACCTGGGCTGTTTGTCCAAACTATGTGATTTCCTGACTTCACCCAGCTGCCAAAATAACAGTTCATTCTCTTGAGCAGCAGTCTTTTATGAAACGCTGGTGTGACAGAAATGGGGGTATTAAAGGCTTTTCCTTGAGTTGTGCATTTTTTTTTAACATTGCTGTTTCCTACACTGTGCTGTTTATATCAACATAATAAGATGTTGTACAGCATATTATTATACTGCACAGAAGGGCCAATTATGGGCATTATTGTTGCTTTTCTAGTGAGATTTAGCAGTAAAAACTACAAGAATGCATAAACCCAGTATAAAACAAATTGCAAGTAAGCTAGATGGGGTTTGCATTTATTTACAAAAAAGATCTGGATCTTGTGTTGTTAGTTTCTCTGTTTGTAGGCAATTGGGGGGGGGGGGTCTTGGGCCATAAAAGAAGAAATAGATAACAGCTCGGAATCTTGAAGCCTGCATTGACAACCACATGAGTTGCCAACTGTTTTAATGCTAATTAGAACAATGTAAGTGTTTTTTGGAGTAACACTGTCTGTTGAGTACAATAGAGAGAAATCCCTATTGAGTAGCCAGTGTATTTACTGTAAACAGTCAGTTTTCAATTTAATTCAATTCAACTTTATTTATATAGCGCCAATTCACAACAAAGTCATCTCAGGGCACTTTACAGAATATAGTCAAGATTATAAAGATATATAAAGAGAACCCAACAATTCCCCCTGGAGCAAGCCATAGGCAACAGTGGAGAGGAAAAACTCCCTTTAACGGAAGAAACCTCCAGCAGAACCAGGCTCAGGGTGGACGGCCATCTGCCTCGACCGGTTGGGGTGAGTGGAAAGGGGAGAGAGAAAAGAACAGAGCAACAAAAGCAGCAACAAAACATCGGGCAGATTGGTAGGATCAGTAGCTTCATGCTGGAAGACACACAGCTTCAAAGCCGGGGGACACCTGCAGAAAGGGACAGAGAGAGGGGGACAGAGGAGGACAAAGACAACTACGGGAGAGAACACACAGAGTTAATGACATACAGTGGTGACAATTGCTGGATGAGAGGAGAGGAGAGATGGTCAAGAGGAGGAAAGGAGCTCAGTGCATTGGGGGGTGGGTCCCCCAGCAGTCTAAGCCTATGGCAGCATAACTATAACTAACTATATGCTTTATTAAAAAGGAAGGTTTTAAGCCTAGACTTAAAAGTAGAGAGGGTGTCTGCTTTCAGTGAAAGAAAGTGATTACAATCAGTGGGAGCGTGGGCCTGCACTCGTGTGTTGTTGTGAGTGAATTTGGTTACAAAATCTGCCTAGTGTAACGTTTTGTAAATTGAAAAATCTTAGCATGTGTGTGTGGCTGCAGGAACGGTCACATTACAGAGATAACTAATCATATTTCTGTAGTGTACTGGGCTGCAGGGAGTGGTGGGAGAACTTGGCCCAGCTGCTGTCCTCCTCTGTGTGGAGGGACGTTGGAGGAGGGGCCCACAGTGATTAAAAGCAGATTGGAGCTTTTCCTGTTATATTGTGCTAACCAAGGTCTCTCTCTGTCTCTCTCTCTCTCCCTCTCTCTCTCTCTGTCCATGTCTGTGCCGCCTCTTCTAGTTTCTCACTGCCCATTTCATAATCACTCATTCTCTCCCTGTAGACACAATAGTCGGACACATCTGGAGAAATCTGAATTCAGTATGGGTCTCGATTGTCCTTAGCATTTCCTCCTGTCTATTATTGAATCGTCTCACTCCTGTTGTTTTACAGTTTGGAGCTTGTCCGTAAATGTATCCATTCCATGAATTATTTTAAGTCCACCAACATGTAATAAATCAATATCTAATCAGGAAGCAAAGAAAAGCTTTGGGAGCACGAGCATAATATGTTGAAGTATTTCTATGTTCAGTTTACACTCTAAACCTTAAACAGTTTAAAAATAACTGTGTGTATAGGCGGAGGGGGATCGTCTGCCTCCCGGCCACACTGTGAGCCAGCTGGAGACTTGCAAAATCCGAAGTATTCGTGCTGGGACACTAGAGCGTTTGGTGGAGACGTTATTGACGGCATTTGGAGACAACGACCTCACCTACACATCAATATTCCTGTCAACCTACCGAGCCTTTACAAGTACACAGACCGTACTGAAGCTACTGCTTGACAGGTAGGCACTGACTGAGGTGTTTGACAAAATAATGTATTGATAGCTGTTAGTGGTGATTTTGAATGTTTCCGTCCCATTTTCTGCTGCAGATATGGAAATGTGGAAGAAAATGACAGATGCCAAGGCTCTGAAACCAACAGAGCCATCAGAAAGTGAGATATATTTATATATATATATATATATATATATATATATATATTTACTTGTGTGTTAGTATTAATTTCATTTGAACAGCATTCTAAGGTAACATTTTACTGTTGCCGTCTGCAGCGTAGCTGACATGCAGAACCACACCTTTCCTGTCACTGCCAGTTCTCTCATCACAAATGTTTTGCTCATGTGACCACAGCGCCTTGGCTTCCATTCTGCGCGCCTGGCTGGACCAGTGTTCAGAAGACTTCCAGGAGCCTCCGGACTACCCCTCTCTCCATAGGCTGATGGACTACCTGCGTAGGGCCCTTCCCGGTTCGGAGGCTCTTAAACGAGCCGAGGGTCTGCTGGAGCAACTGCAAAGTCAGACCAGCGTAGATGACACTGATGGTAACTAATTATCTTTAAAGTCTCTTGACATGTATTCTCTACTGTAATGTTTTTTTCTCATCTTTTCTGACAAATTTCAAATGAACTGTTCACCTGCTTTCAGCTGGCTTCCATGGCAATGGTTCTTTCTGCCTCGGGGAGGAGGAGGAAGTGGAGGTTGAGGTACAGGAGGATTTCCTCTTGTTTGACGCAGACCTGGTGGCTGAGCAGCTGACCTACATGGATGCGGTAAGTGGAGGGAAACAAGACAAAAACAGGGGAGGGGACTGGCAGTCTGTGTTGGACAGGAGGGAAAATGTTAACTAAGGTCACAGCCCCGTGATGTTTCGTCACTCTAACATCAGCCTGTTCTTCTGCTCTAGCTGCTGTTTAAAAAGGTTGTGCCCCACCACTGCCTGGGCTCTATTTGGTCTCAGAGGGATAAGAAGCACAACAAGCACAGTGCCCCCACCATCCGAGCCACCATTACTCAGTTCAATGCTGTGGCGGCCTGCGTGGTCAGCACCGTGCTGAAACACAGACAGATCAGACCCCATGTCAGAGCACGGGTCATCCAGCGGTGGATAGACATCGCTCAGGTGGGCAGAAACGCACAGACATACACACCTATTATCATATGAAAATCTTAAACACGAGTAGTAAGTTCAGACTTGTGTTCGTTCTCTAACAGGAGTGTCGAATACGCAAGAATTTCTCTTCTCTGCGAGCCATTGTGTCTGCACTGCAGTCTAATCCTCTGTACAGGCTGAAAAGGGCATGGTCCTGTGTGCACAAGTAAGCCTCCAATCTCTCAACTATGCAGATAATCTGTGTTGGGTTCAATGAAGGAATCGGCCTTTTGGGAGAATTCAACAATATTTTTAAATGCTTGGTTTGCATGCGTATTGTAGCTACTGTCCAATACTATAACCTAACATAAATCTGTGAATGATGCAGAGACAGCATGCAGACCTTTGAGGAACTGTCTGACATTTTCTCTGATCACAACAACTATCTGACCAGCAGAGAGCTACTCATGAGGGTAAGCTGGACCACATATGTTTCGTATCTCTGAATTTTGTAATGAGTAAACTTGGATCCTCTGTAAAAGTCCAAGTTAGGAGACTCACTGAGAACTGATAAAACACATTGATTTCTCTGATAAAAATCGCAAAGAACCAAAGCAATTCTTTTGTTTGCTTTACAGGAAGGCACTTCAAAGTTTGCAAGTTTGGAAAGTTGTGCCAAGGAGCATCAGAAACGCACCCACAAGAGACTACAGCTGCAGAAGGAAATGGTGAGACAGTGACCAGTTAACTAAGACCTTGATTTATTTTATTTTTTTTCAAAGAGAGCTGTGTAATTTTAAACAACACATTCCTCCCAAGCAATGCACTGTGAAGTAAGTTCTAGCCTCCCCCGTATGATGAAGCCACATGCTTAGCTTTGTTTACTCAGGGCAGTATGTGATGTACTTACATTATACAAACCTGCTTTGTCATTTGTGAGTTACACCGTGTAAAAAAAATAAAATAAAAAATAAATCTGATATTATATTGTGTTTCACTTCGTGAAGATTAAGTAATACCATTATTTCCTTTCTCCACAGGGAGCAATGCAAGGAACGATACCGTACTTGGGGACGTTTCTCACTGACCTGACTATGTTGGATACAGCTCTGCCTGACTTAGTGGAGGTAAGACAAAGAAAACACCTGCTGAATGTGTTGTGTGTGCACTTGGCTGTATGTTTCATTGTTTGAGTGCCTTCGTCAGCACGTTTACACAACTCTGCAGATCTGAGAGTCTGTCTGCGTAACCGCTGTCAGAAACTGGGGGCGTTAGATTCTGTGAGTGCGAGAGGAATTTTGTCAGCACAGTTTTGGAGTGGTCTACTTAATGCTGTTTGTCCAAGCAGCCACTGGTATGTGATGTTCAGGGTCTGACAGCGTGCTCTTTGTGTCTTCTGCAGGGTGGTTTGATCAACTTTGAGAAGAGGCGCAGGGTGAGTGCAGCAGCAATCGGCCTCCTCCTACATGATTATACCACAATGCTTATCACGTACCGAGCCTTATCGACACGTGGCACATGCTTAAAGTCAGTCTAACTTCAATGACTTTCTCTTGGTCTCTGCAGGAGTTTGAGGTGATTGCCCAGATCAAGCTGCTCCAGTCGGCCTGTAACAGCTACTGCCTCACTCCGGACCCAGCCTTTCTACGCTGGTTTAAGAGTCAGCCTCAGCTCAGTGAGGAGGAAAGGTACCACTGCTTTACTGAGAATTACTGATTGCACCGTTATCCATTACATAATGAGCAGATTAGTGCACAATGTCACGGTCTGTTGGATCTATTGTTCACAAACACACAAGAAGAAGCATCTTTTTCACTTGTTTCCCAGCTTCTCCCCGCTGTTCTTATGTCTCGTGACCTACCATTCTATTGTATTTGTTTTTTTCTGTGAGCTCTCCTTTTCAGTCTCCTCCTCCTCCTCTTGCCCTCTCTGACTTTCCCTTTTCATTCCCCTTTACGCAGAATTCATGGTTCCTAAAACCACTAAGCACATGATTTGGTAATGTTTTATGGTGTTTAAGGTTTGATATTAATCTTTCTTCTTGCAGCTACACGTTGTCCTGTGAGATTGAAGGTCTTGGTGACAGCAGTCCAACTTCACCCAAGCCTCGAAAAAGCATGGTTAAAAGACTTAGCCTGTGAGTACATCCAGAAACCAGATGTTTTTAGGAGGAGAGTACTGTTAGAAATGTCCTCAAGTGTGCATTAACTTGGGCACGCCTTATAGGACATTGGACTCATTGGTCATACTGTCATATTCAGGGTCTATGTTGCTATCGACTCTTTATTTTATTATCACTAATAAATCACTTCCTTTACTTTCCAGACTGTTTCTTGGAACAGACAGTAGTGCAGCCAGTTCTCCAGTCAGAGAGACGCCGCGATCGCCTCCTACTGGCAGCTCAGGGGAGAGCATGGACTCAGTCAGCGTGTCTTCCAGTGACTCCAGCAGTCCAGACAGCGAGGGACTGGCCACCCCCACTCACACCTCTGACTCACAGCAAAACAAGGTGGGAGAGAACACAAAAAATCTTTTATTCACATTTAGTGAATGTATAAATGTTACCGGTGTGGGGGGAGGGACGCTCAAAGAGGGAAAACCCTCTGTCAATTAAATGCTGGACATCCTAAAAGAGTTTGTTCTTTTGAAACTTTAATGCGTAATTTTTACATAGCCAAGTAAATCAAATAAATAAACTAGAAATAACAATGGCAAAAAAAAAAAAATGTTGCTCTCCTTTTATTACTTTGTGTCAGTAGTTCCAGGTCTTGTAAAAGATCAAGTATTTAGCATTTATGTGCTATGCACAACTTTTGTTTATCTTTTCTCAGCTATCAGAATCTTCCTCCTGTAATTCACTCAACTCCATGGACACCAGCTCGTCGACAGCCAGTGTCTCCATCACTTCTGCATCTCCCTTCCCCCCCGTGCCCCCGTGCACCCATAGACGCTCTAGTTCTCTCACTCCCATGTCCTCCCCAAGCCAAACCCCAGTGTACAACACCCAGGCCCAGGATGCATGCATCATAAGAGTCAGCCTGGAGCAAGGCAATGGGAATCTCTACAAAAGCATACTGGTGAATAAATATGTATTCATATTCAAGTGTAAGCTACAGATGTACTGTTTTACAGCTTGTATGTTAAACCTTGCATGACTGAATTTTCTTTTGATTCCCTAAATCAGCTGACCAATCAAGACAAGACTCCGGCTGTAATTTCTAGAGCCATGGCAAAACACAACCTGGAGGTGGAGCCAGAGGAGGGATACGAGCTCGTACAAGTCATCTCTGACGAGAGAGGTAAACGTAGCTCTTTCATTCTCAAGCTTGATAATGGCTAATGGGCTCCTCAGAGATCAGTGAATATCTTGGGAATCATTTTCTGTGCATTTCTCCTTTTCCCATCATTCCTAGACTACACTTAGCCTAGCTAAAGGCTGGGTTCCACCTAAAGCTTTGTGCTAATTTACTTCTATATTTATATCTTTCACAGACAATATAATTTCCTCGCTTATAATCAAAAAGTACTACAGCAGTTTAGAAAGACTATGATGAAAAACACTTGTTTAAAAAACATTGTGCTTTTTTTGTTTGTTTTTGTAGAAAATCACCTATATCCCATATGTAATAAACCAGTGACCCATGTGCTGCTGACAGAAAGCCTAACTGCAGTAACAGCAAGCTTATAACTGGTGTTTGTCCTCCTCTTTGTTTCTTTCAGAGCTGGTGATCCCAGACAACGCCAATGTCTTTTATGCAATGAACACCTCAGCTAACTTCGACTTCCTGCTGCGGGTGCGAGGCTCAGTGGGTCGGCCTGTCCAGCTACGAAGCCGTTGTAGCTCCACACTCCCTCGTACCCAACACCGCTCGAGCATCTCGCTTAGACTCAGCAAGGTCACACTGTGACCCTGCACCGGGTTGACCCAGCAGTCTGCTCTTCACCACTAACTCACAAAAACACAGGGTGTGAACTGGATGGATAAATGGACATTAAGAAGCGCTGGAAGTTAACTGGATACGAAAAGGAGCAGACGATACCAATGCAGTTTCCAGACTTTTAAAGAGCTTGACTTTGACCCTAATTTGCTCCTCCTGAACTGTGCCATCCCTTTGCCCAGCCTTAACAGGAACATGGATGTGTAATGTGGCTGCTGTGCCACGCAGACTTGACTTTTGACTGATGATGCCTGTGACAGTGTGAAACATGGACCCCAAGTGGCCTTTCTGTTCAACAACAGGTTTTGCACATGTAATAGGAGCCACCAAACTCCTGACCTCCAACAGTATTTGCATATTAAAATGAACAACCTTTTTTCTGTGATGTCTGTGTAGCGCAATAATAACTTTTCTTGTAAAGAGAGGAGAAGAAGAGTGATGAATGCAGAATCAGAAGATGGAGGGTGAAATGAAACGAGACGGTGGACAGAGTGTCCAGGTCTATTACCTTTTTATAGATGAATGAATGGACCTCTGACAGTATTCTGAATGAAATTGATTGATTGATTGATTGATTGATTGATTGACGGGAGCTGTGATGTAGTTTTACCCTGACACACACCACCTGCACAGTGGGCACCGTGTGTGTGTATTCAGCCCCTCTCATATTGTGAGCTGTGTGATGAATGCAGTGTTACACTACAGGCATTCTGATTGGTTCCAGTGCTTGGTTTTAACAAGTCCTTGACAAATGTTGAAATGGCCTTATTTGCCCTATCTTTAGGGTGTAGAGATGCAATTTGTGGTGCTTTCTAATTCAGAAAGATGTTCTGTGTGGTTGCTTGGAGGAAAAAAGATAACAGGCATTCCAAAAGTAAATGGGGAAGAAAAGAGGGAAATGTCTTACTGAAAGGGAGAGCACTTACAATGGTCTCAAACTTGTACCTCTTTGCCCTTCATTGTATGAACTATAGAGTTGCACTTGTCAGTTGGTAGGAGATGCCAATGGGATGTGAATATAGAAGAAAGAGCAAGCCACTCTGTTGGTGGTTTACTTTGCCTTCACTAAATGTATAACTATTTTTGTTTGTCTTTTTTTATATATGTTTTTGTAACACAGTTCAGACTAGAGAAGTGTGCCAGATTGGAGAGTGATCGTGGATTTTCAAACTAAATGTTAATGAATTCAGTGTCATAAAAAACGCCAGTGCCAGGTTTTACTGCGATGCATTTGGAAATCTGTACCGAGGGATGCTGCGCTTCATTATACACACAGAAGCCAAACACCTCTTCACACAGTAAACTCCCATCTGTTTGTCAAATAGGCGCACTTCTCATATCCAACACCATCACGGTTTCACAGCAACATCATCAACACTTATCACTTATCCACGTTAGAGCAGATCCTTTCAGGTAACACTTGATGTTCTCCGCAGGTCCCATGATGTAATGCTATTGCATATTGCTATGATCAAATGTCAGTGCGGCCAGTTAATGTTCCTTGGTTAATATGACATTGGCCCTGCAGGGACTGATTCACTGGTGAACGGCTAAGTTGGACCAATCATTTGTCACCATGCAGCAATTCATTTCATAATGTTCTCAATAACAAACAAAGTTCTTGTGTTCTTCACTGCCAAAGACTCTTCTTCTACCTGAATAAATAAATTATTATCATTATTATGACACTTTGTCCTGTGTGTATTTGATTCTGTAACATAACATTTCTGATATCTGATTAATTAGATTTTTTTATGTTCATGTTTTAATTTGATATGATTTTAAAATGCATCACAGTGCATCACTCTGCTCTTTGACGCACTGGCTAGACAAAGGCTGTCTTTTTACCCTTGTGCCATTATGGACAGTGCTCGTGCTGTTGGGATTGACATAGTCAGTAAAAGGACTGGAGGTTATTCTGGACTGAGCTCAAGGTATTTTGCTGAGTTGAAGACATTTCTGCTGACTTGAACACAGCGTCATGACCTCCCTTTTCCTAAAACTGTGTTTGCTGTTCTGGTCACACTCTTCCACGAATTCAAAGATTTGTTGACATTCCTAAAGTTTAACACTCCAAACACAAAACAGACATGAGATTAGATAATTTATTTTCATTCAATCAAACAGGTGTTATTATGAAATTTACTAGTTAGCTACAAGTAATTCAAGTTCATGCAAACCATGGCAATGTCAAATCTGGGGTTAAGGAACAACAATCGATGGGTCTGAACAGAAATCAGAGAGTCCACAAGGAAATTAGGTGTTGGAATGTGAAATGTGAGACCAGGCACCTTTACATGCTTTAGCTGAATTTGATTACACCCTAATAACAAACACATCAGTTCACAAAAGCACTGACACTGTTTTAAGCTCCACGTAAACACTCATTGAACTCCACCTGCTTAGTGAGTACACTTCATCAGGTGGTCGCTCAGCATGATGTACTTATGTAAAGGGCGCAGAACAGCAGAAACACATGATGCACAGGGTAAAGGATGCCTTTGCAAGAAGCTAAAGAAAGATACAAACTCAACAGATATTCTGACTGGCCAGAATATTTATGAGCTTTTGTGTTATCAGCCGAGCTTCTCTGACTTTGAAGACATCATCTCTTACCTAAAAGTCTCCAGGCTACAGATATATCTGACCTTGTTAAGAGTGAACGATTCAGTGGCTTTCAGTTTGTCCCTTCAGGGGTTGCCACAGAGGAACGTGTTCCATACGTCAATTTGACAAGATTTTTTATGCCCGTCCTGCCGCAATCATCCCATTTTCATCTGGGACAGGCACCAGGGTGGCCCTTGGTGGAGTGATTAGTGGATTTTTAGAATATTAATTGGGAGCTAACTTTGTGTGTCACACAAACAAATTACATTACATTACAGTACCATTATCCATATGAAAAATGTGTGTATTGTTTCAGTATGGTTATATTGTACATCAACAGAAGAGGCCTTATTTGCTCTGGACTGTATGAAAGCCAGTGAATTTGAGCGTGGGAGGGTGGTGGTTGTGTGTGGTGTAGTTAGTCAGGCTGCACTAACATGCCTCACGCTGGGGGATATGCTGCTACAGCTGCCTTTAATCTGTAAGAGCAGGGGAGTGGGACACCAGATTGTTTATGTTGTTCACTGAAAAAGAGCTGGCACAAATGTGTGTATGTGTGAGAAGGGGGAGGAGGGTGAGTGCAGCTTATGATCCATCTGTCCCTGTTTCCCCACAACTCAACATGGTGGCAGACAGTGACGGGAGTCTGGGACAGACCTGCGTCTTTGTACTGGTTTAATTAAAACACATCATTTGAACCTTTTTTGGCACAAGCTCATTCCAACACAAAACTCTACAGACGACAACACGCACACATGTACACGAACACACACAATTAAGGACTAATTTGCTCATCAGCCAATTATTCACTCAGGCCTTTCTTGGATCTGTTTCGTGCAGCTCTCTGAGGCCTTTCTCTACAGACAGGTCTTTACTCACTGAGTGCCAGGAGTGAGATGGGTGGAAAATCAGAGACTGAATGACTAACAAATAACAGTGAATACTCAAAAAATTTCAAAACAAATGTAAGCACAGAAAACTCCTGAAAGAAAGAACAGAAGAACCATATTAATTTTGCATTTCTGATTAGGTTTTATTAACTTATTGTCTTTATTCTTTGAAAAAAACAAACAAACAAACAAAATTAAGCCTCTAAAAAACAGGGCATAACAAAGTGTGGCAACAAAATTGACATAGCTGTGCTACACTAGACATCAAAATATCTAAGTAAGTTTTTTAAACAAAAGCTTTTCATGTGTCTGCTTGAAGCTCCACAATTGTTCTTTTATCATCCTACACTTTTCCTCCAAACATATCCACACACACACAAACTCACTGTATTGCTTAGCTTTACTTATCCACAAATGAAAAGCTGTTTGAAAAACAAAACACCCATAACTCACCTAATTTTCTTTTCATATGTGAAACTAGACATGATATAAAAGTGACATTATCAGCAAAAGCAAAATGTCTATTTCATTTGCATCCAATTGTGTAGTGAAAAAAAATAAGACAAAACTAGAATGTAAATAAACAAAATAATAAATCATATTCAATTTGCCTTTGGTAACAAAGATGCAAACAAAAAGCAGGTGCACTGGGTAAAACGCAAAATGAGTCAGACTTTGGTTCATACACTGACAAGACAATCCTGGCTTCTCCTCAAAAACAACCATGGAAACGAAATTTAACAATGCAATGCTTTGCAAAAAGTCAAAGATTCAAATGCTTCAATGTAGTCAGGTTAACACACTTTGTTCCTTGACATCTGTAGCTTGAAATATACATTTGATAGCTTTGAACAATAAATGCTTGAGATTGCTCCTCACATCCACTTGTAAAACAGACCATAAGTGAGAGAAGGAAAGGATTCAGTCCCTATGGCGCCTGATAATGCAGTTAAAAGAAAGGGATGATAGTTTATCAAAACAGTTCAACCAAAAATGATTTTGACAGGGCAGCCAGTGGACATGTACCAGCTCTCTTTTTATTGCATGTAATCACAATATTGCCACAGTAGAAAAAACTACAGCAAAATAAGACAACTGATTAGTGATTTTTCTCTAAATACTCACTCCCCCGTGTGTAGAAAAATCAATAATTTTATCAACCAGCAGACTGTAATGACTGTAAACCAGAGAGAAAAGAGATGCTCCACAAGTTTAGTCTTTTTGCTCTCAAGTTTGTCACATGGGACAATAAATAGTAAATGTTACACCTATTTCCATCGTGTTAAAGCAAACCATGAACTTACTGTATTATATTAAAACACATGTCCCTTTGCTTATCTGTATGACGGTGGGAATTACTGACAACATTAAAGTCCATTAATTAAAATGGAAAGAACAAAAAATTGAATGAGCTTCTTGATTCAAAAGTTAAGTTTTCATTTAATACCTATGTTAAATAAGTATTACTTCTCAGGTTGCAGCGAGTAATTTGGGCGAAAAAGACAGCCTGTCTGTAGGTAGAAAACCAAGGCCTGTTTAAGAGGGAAACAGAGAACTTTCTGACAGCTGTGACCTGCTGGTGGAACACATAAATAGGACAAACAGACTAAAGCACAAAGGAGAGCACGAACAGGCTCTCAGACATTCCATTTAACAAAGGAGCTGGAGGTATTTTCTTTTTGAGCCACTTTAATGCTCAAATTTTAACACAGTCGATCCTATGCCATCATTGGGATGTAATTATATACGTAAAAGACTTTATAATATAAAAAGTCAACTGGAGAATAAAACCTAAAGTTGAAACAACTCACCAAACCCACCAAGGTTTAGTCTGTACCTCAGTTTAGATATGGTAGTTTAATTCATCACTCGGTTAAAAATATGAAAGCTAAGAACAGATCTCACACTGAATGAACATGATTTCAGAAATCTTTGCTCAATGGATCTGAGATTTAGCTAACTGCATATAAAACAAAACACACTGAGCCTAATGTCCTCATGGGAATTACCTGAGATAAATGACAGTGAAAAGCAAAGACTCAAATTACAAACTTAGCTCTATGCATTGTTTTGTTTTTCTCCAAGAAACATAGATAAATCACCAGTTTTGTCCACCCTTGATCAACATACACGAGAGAACCATGATACTAAAAAGTTATCAGTGTAATGCAGTCCTACATAAGTCCAACAACAGTGAAATTACCCCTCAGAAAAAGAATTTACTATTGGATTGCACTAATAAAAACTGATGTCTCAATGTAGTGAACTTGGCTCTGACCTATTTGCTGTTTAAAATATTAGTTTTAAGGAACACAAATTCATCCCCAACACATTTCAGAGCACAGAGAATACTCCATGTTTCACTATTATCTATATAACTCGGGTTAATAGTAGAAATTAAGGTTTCACATAAACTGTATGAGCTGGTGGACCACAATGCAAAATTACTCGTTTAATTATTCATCAGTTTGTTAACTTTTTTCCGGTGGCCACTGTCAGTATTTTACACAGTCCAGCAGAGACGTAACACACAGCAGGTTTGCTGTTCAAGATTTTACTTAAAAGTTCAAATGCAGTTGGTAACCAACCTTTAACACATATCTGATATAGACAACCAACTTTTCTTCTGTGTCAGTCCACAATCCGCTGAACAAATCCTGTGCCCAACAAACAGAGCACTACAGAATGTAGTGCTTCGTAAGTACCTTCGTAAGTGGAAGTTTAGACAACTCTTAGGGGGCGTTTCCATCTTGGAAAGAGTTTAAGTGGACAAAGATAATGGTAATCATGAAGCTGATGAATGTGGTGGTGATGGTCAGGCGTGTTGCGCGGCCAACTCCTGTCCTATGAAGCGGCGGAGGCGTTCCAGATACTGGCTGTACAATTCAATGTCGTTGTGTCCCGCTCCCTCCACCCAGAGAGGCTCCACAGCTTTGGGGCATCGCTCGAACAGAGCCAGGCCATGTGAGAAGTCAATCACCTCATCCTCTGTCCCGTGGATGATGAGCACAGGAGATGTGATTTTGGATACTTTCTCGATGCTAAAAGGGAAAGGAAGAAATGTGGAAAGCACATTTTGGAAAAAGTTTAGTCCCCTATGAAAGAAAGCAGACTGCACGGGTAAGTTCAATACTGATGTATAATTGGATTCATAAAGCACCGGCTCTGGGGATATAGCAATAAAAAGAGACACTGCAATAAGTCAGCGTGCTTGGGTGAAAAATAAAAGTCTTTAAAACATGTAGTCAGTCATGAAGCAATAGTCACTTGTTTGGGCTACAAAAATATTTATATTTAAATATTTACCTAAAAAGAGCTTCTGTAAATATTTTAGTGTTATTTAGTTTTGTCCATTGACTGATAACTTTTGTATTTTGTATTTATTTATTGTATTTTTGCTAAAATGCATTAAGTAATAATATGCGTAATAATATGTCTCGGCTGACCCACTCTACAACCAGGATTTATTTATATGCATTATTGAATTAAATGAACATATTGATTACCAAACAAGATGTGCAAGCTTAACGACTGCAGCCACATAACTAAAGCACACAAAAGCCAAATGATATAGAATGATGCTTTAATGTTTGTTTTTAAATTTTCTCCATTTCTTAATTGCTTCAAATACTTCTGCTACACAAATATTTATTGTTGGATAATTTTCCACAAAAATAACTAAATATGCACACGGTTTTGTTTCATTTGTCAAATTTGACTCCTTTTTCTAGTTATTAAATGGGCATTGAAATCACATCACTTTGTAGGTAATTTTCAAAAGAGAAATTTCTCCAGGGTTCACAAACTTTCAGGCACCACAGTCTTTTACATGTACACAGAAGAGAAGAATACAGACTGATGCTTTCTCAGCTCACCACAAACACACCCTCCCTGATTTCCTACCGCTACTGTTCCTCACCCACTTGTACCATCTGTGACTAGACTCTACATTAAGGTTGGCGTTCGCCGCTACTGACCTTCGTCAGACTCACCCACTAAAACTAAGCTGACAACAAGAACAGAAGGGATGGGGCCTCACTCATGACAGCATTACTCAGCATTGTGATTGTCCAGCCAAAAGCATTGTTTTGTGGTCAATTTTTAAACAAGCAGATTAACAACACAATGAACACCCACATTACAATCAAACACAAATGTGTGGCACCAAATCTCATCAGCGTATGAGGTTCTAAACCAAATGTGAAGCATTACAAGATGATCTGAAAAGGACCAAGCCAAAAGTACCTAACTTTACAACTACTCTGTTGCTTTAAGGACTATTCTTAGTGCAATTACCTCATCAATGTTTTTTAATGCACAGGAACGTGCTCTGTATGCTGCAGATGTTTACCTATTCTTGTTTAGCTAATTCTATAGTAAGTAATTTCCATTCAGGGAGAAGGGTGTAGGACAAGACTGTGAGACCTGATGCTAAGTAGGCACTTCCTTTCTGTAATCTATTTTACATTTGGACAATTACTCTACAACAACTGGATGCCAAATCCTTTTTGCTTTTTATGCCTTTGCCTAATGAACATGTTCCCGTAATTATATCCCACTGGAAAGAGCAACTGTGGCTGATTGTTTGATACTGGTAAAGATAAATAAATATATATGATAGAACCAATGCCTTTGGTTTTCTTTCTTTCTTTTTTTTTAAATGGGTTGTAGCAGACTGATAAAAAACCAACAGGTGCCAACATGCATTGCGGTTTCACTCCAGACTAAAACCGATTTGGCCCAGATTTATATCCTGTGGCAGAGCTGCTATTTAATAAGTAATAGAATCTAACTTGGGTGTATGTGGGACCCAAACCTTGCCCTATCTGGGTATTAAAAAAACGGACACAGATGTGAGCCGGAGCTATCGAGCAGAAAATCATTTTGGAAAAAGATGGAAACAACTGCTGCACAGCGAGATCACTCCTGCAAGACAACGCAGACATCTGTGGTGAGTTTATCTCTGATTTATTCAAGTATTCAGATGGCTTACTCAATTCTATAAAAATAAAATGATATTCACAAGGATCAAAGCAGCAATATTGTGATCCACAAAACCAGGAGCTGGTCCATTACTGTAGATGTTTGTTTTATATAAGAAATTATGGTTTTCTATTGGCCGATCTGTAATTATGTAGAAATGCCAAGAGTCAGACAAATATTTAGTGTAATCTAAGTGTGTTTGTGTGTATCATGTTTACACCAACACCTTATTTTGTTTTATGAGACAGAGCAGTATAAAGATAATACTGTAAATGTTACTGCATATATTTCAAGCTTTGGCATTGTATCTTTACAGCCACTGACATAATGTGTGCAATATATTAAGTATACAATGGATAAGATCAGAGATTAAATTCAGTCATTATTGTTTGCACTTGAAAAATAATATCCACATGTTAAACATTTCACAATTGAAGATGGTAAAAGACAAGGTTGAAAAAATTCCGATAAGAAAGTTTCACTGAGCAGACTTACTTGGGGAAAGCATCAAAGCAGTAGGTTTTCTTTGTTTCAGGAAAGGCCACTCTCATGCCAGATGTTAAAGGTGAATGAAGGATCACGGCAGCACACTCGTACCGTGACGCCAGGTCCACAGTGGTAACTGTACCAATGCTCTGTCCATACAGTATAATATTCTCTGGGCTAATGCCATACCTGGGTGAAACCATAGAGACAAAGTAAACTCCAGCCAAACAAAAGTAGCATTTTGTGTATGGCAAAAACATATAGCAGCAAAATCTAAAAATATTTAATTTTAGTGACAGCTACACCCAAATATAATTTACCTTTACCAACCCACAGTCACTGGTGTGACATCCTCCTGGCTAAGTATTAAGGCATTAAGCATTAAGGCAGCTCCGTTTTCAGTAATGAGGCACTTCATCACCCTGCAACGTCCTTGAGACAACCACCCCATCCATCGTTCTCAATCTTCCTTTTTTCCAATGCATTTGTCCCCACTACAATTCACTCTATTCATCCCAGCCCTGTCCTGACAACCTCTGTCACGCCCATTCATACCTTTATCGTTACTTGTCCATCTTCGTCTTCATCTACCCATCATCATTTTCATCTTTTTTTGTTTCTTTTTGGAGCTACCCACGGTAATGAATCCAAACAAATTTTTAACATGACTTCATGGGCTTGTAATGTATACAATGTTCCCTGGCTTGGGAAAGAAGGAAAAATTTAATCAATCATCCCCTGAAGGACACATATTTCATAGCATACCGTGAGCGCAGGGCGTGCCAGGCAGCATCTATGTCTGCATAAAGGTTCTTCTCAGAGGGCTTGCCAGTGCTGACGCCGTAGCCAGAGTAATCATACGAAAAGATGTTGCAGTTGATGCGCGTACCAAGCCCGATGTAGAAACTGCTCATCTGCCCCAGGTCAACTGCGTTGCCATGGGAGAAAAGGACCGTAAATCTGAGAACATAGACATAGATAAACACAGTTTAGCAGATGGACAATCAGATGAAGAGTTAAAGACATATTGAGACTTTTGTATCCCCTGCAAAAAACATTTTGACATAAAAGTATTTATTCTAAAGACTATTATCAATTTTAATGCAATTCTCCTTGTTACATAAGATATGTCCTCACTTATTGACACTGCCTATATATTTTTTTTATCTTGCACATAAATATACAACAAATAGAGTGTTAAACACTCAAACACTTCAATCCTACTGGACATTTGATGCAGGAAATGCCACATGAAGGAATAACATTTACAACTGAATAAATACAATCCAGTTCATAACACTCAAATCACAAGCACAACATAGTGCTTGTGATTTGAGTGTAGAGTTAGAAGTCTGTTGGCTCAATGGGTAGAGCATAAGGTTGCGATAAAGAAGGCTACATGATCGAATCCCACCCCACCCCGTGTGGCCCTGCCCAGTCAACAAGAGCCACAGTGGTGTGAGTCTCGAGGCCGGATAAAAAAAAATAGGTGGGTTGCGACAGTAAGGGCATCTAGTGTAAAAATGCCAAATCAACGTGTAGAACAGGTTCCGCTGTGGCGGCCCCTGAAGAGACAAGCCGAAATCAGTTGATCTTTGACTTCGACTCAGTGCCAAAAGCTTTTTGGCTATAAGTACTGCTTGGAGTATTATTAAAACATTTGACATGGACTCATGTCATATGACTCTAACTTCTAGACATTTTGTACAACCCGAGAAGCAGAGTATCCACTATAAACGCTCGCTATTCTAGCCCTTGCCTTTTATTCATGAACACATGTTGTACTCTCCAGAGAAATACGATCCTGCCTCAGTGGTTCAGTTTATGAAGCCAAATGGCCTGCAGCTTTGCTCTTGGCCTTTCCACTCAGAATGTGGCTTAACAATGATTTGGCCATATCAGGTAAAATGTGGATGCATTCTTGTGTAATTATAGATAGACATTAATACAAGGTGTGTGGACTGTAACTCTAGCTTGTCCATCTCTATTACTTAATTTTGTAAATTAATTAGCAGTAGCTCAGCAGAGAAAGATAGGTGTCAAGTTAAACACGTGGATACATCACATATAATACTGCCAAATGCTAAGATGTTTTCTCATAAAATAATCAATCACTGCCCATACTCTACAGGAGAAAAACCCAGACAGCTGAAACTGATTAATATACACTGTTGCCTATAAAGTTGGAATAAAATATTTTTTACCTCCTCTCATGAAATTATTTTGACAATGTGATTTATTCTTGATAGCTAGATAGTGCATATCTTCTGAAAACTTTATTGTTCAATCTCTTTTCAGTCTCTGAAAATTAAAACACAAACCTCTGCAAAAAAGAGGAATGCATCTGAAAACAAAATTATTCCTACTTTATGGGCAACAGTGTATATTATTCTTAAGTGTAATAGTTTTTAATTATTATTACAATGGAAGAGAAACCCAACATTCAAGTTTGTACAAACCATGAAACCAACAAAAATAAACAGAGTTTGAAATATTGAAGAAAAGTCAATAAGCAATGGCAGTGATCCATGAAAAGAAAAGCTTTCAGTCAGATGAGAGAACAGAGACACAAGCATAGGAAGTTGACCTGAAGGTGTATGTAAGAAGATTGACAAGAGGGTGTGGAAACACTTTCAAGGAACTGTGACACAGTTATAAATTGAAAGTGAAATGTAAAGGAAGGTACTTTAATTCAAATTCATACGATTAATTCAAATTCATACGATTAAATCTATCAGGTCATACAGACCTGGTAGATTTAATCGTACAGTAGGTAATGTTTTCAAACCACCCACTTAGTATTTGTATACATTTAATTAAGTTTTTTAAACAATTATATTTAGTGACTGCACACTCTGAAAGTACTATACTGTAAATGGTGTAGACATCTGTTGATGAGTGTTGAGCTGCTGCATACAACTGCCCTAACCAGAGCACATCAAAGCTTACACAAAAATGAAGTGATTTGAAAAAATAAACAAATAAATAAAACAAATACCTTGCATTAGGAGCACAGCGAATATACATGCAGCCAATTCTGTTTCCTCGAGTGGATCGAGTGAGGAACACCTCTGTCATGTCCAGCTCCCTCTGAGAGTACTGAAACTCTGCTCGCTCTGTCAAGTGAAGCTTCCATCTACCATCCAAGACCCCGGCCCCTCCACTTCCAGTAACTGGTGCTCCACTTCGTGACCGCAGGCTAGATGTCCCTGTTGCCCCTGGCACAGTGGGACCTGTCTCAGGTTCTGGAAGAAAGGTGTATGTGGGCTCAGGGGGCAGGAAGGCAAGCTTGGCTGCGATGCGGCTGGGGCAAGGCGGGCAACAGAAGAGGCAGCAGAGCTCACTGAGAGACAGACCATTCATCGTTCACTGTGCAGGAGGAAGAAAAGAGAATCCCTGTTCACAACTGCATCGTCCCAGTGTCAAAACAATGAAACACTTATTATAACGCAATGTGGCAACGATGGTGGTGATGAAAAAGTTTCTACAAAACCAAATCTATATGTGTAGATAAATTCTAAACTGCTATTTGCAGCTTATATTGATTTTTTTTCTGGTTACAGATTTGCAGTTGCTTTTTACATTACTTTTAACAGTAAATAAATAAACACAAGTATTTAATTGTAATAAATAAATACATACATATTATATAGGTGTTTGTCAAATCATCGGGGATTGGAGTTTACTTGTGGCTATGGCTGTTTTAGTTACAAATTATTTTAAAATATTATAAATAGATATGGCTCTCCTGAAAACCTACAATACAATCACAAAACAACAAAAAAGGAGACCTACCTGTTGATATGAATCGCTTAGTCCAAGTAGAAATTAGCTGCGCTAACACAAAAATAAAACAAAACAAGGAAGACTTCCTTCGCTTCAGCCAAATTCAAACACAGGATACTGTTTGTTAAATGTCTTGTCAGCAGAGAGAGGACAAAGTGGAGCCCAAGTTACCAGCTGACGGGGAAGTGTTATTTACCAAGCATCTGCTGTGTTTTCTGTGTGGTGACTGAAGTCCACATCACACCCATTTTGTCCACTTGTTAAGATGTTGACGAGTGAGTTCAGACACAATGTCTCCAAACGTGTCCTGAATATTTGATTGTTTGTTGTGTTTCTTACTTGGGTTGATAATCCGAACAAAGAGTTTCCAAAGCAGTGTCGACCTCAAAGTGACAGACACAAAGTCCGGACGCCTTTCAATTACATTCAAACTCGCACACTACTGCTCCATCCTTCACAAACGAATAATATCACTAAAAAAACGGGAAAAGATATTGTGAGGGCGAGACAAGCGTCTCTGTCTGCGCGTAGCAGCTAATAACGCTAAGTTACCCCTGGCTTAAGCTAGCAAGAGGACGTCAAAACAGCTACTCGGAGAAAACAACGCTCATTTGCGGACACTAAGAGGGAAACCCTGTTAAAACACCGTTTCCACACAGCGTATTTATCTCCAGGAATCCATTGTGGACGGTGCTGGGATCTCCGTTGACTTTTTAGACAGCGTCTTGACATTTAAATGAATCCCGTACGTGCGGTGTTTTTCTACTACTCGAACATTTCACCGCATCCGGAAGCGACAGCTGACAGGATGTGACGTAAGGAGTTTCTATTGGACAATTAAGGGAAACTTGTTATCAGTGTGGGTGACAGTGTAGTAAAATATGTCATATTTGAACTTAATTGTTCATTTGCACTTTCGCAGGACACGGCAAATGAATCATCAAAATTACTTATTAATGGTGACTAAAATTGTTTTTGAGGTTGGTGTGAGCCCATCTCAACTTATCTTATTAACAAAGAACAACATGCATCATCGTGTAAGTAGACAACTGATAAAACACATCCTGACGGGAATACGGCTTCCTCCCACGGATAGATTACCGAAAGGCACATGGTCCCAAGAATAAGTCTCTGTATGACCATTCATGTTTCTTGTGTCAAAGAACTCATGTAAAAGTCTCAAGACAGCCACAGTCGCACACATACACACAAATATATACAACAAAAGACAGTGTTTTGATGTAAACTGCTGAAGAATAAGCTTTGCTGGCTCAGGCACCATTTTTACCATCTATTAAAGAGAACTGGAAACGTCAACCTTTCAATTCCTTATGCGCTCCACCTATGGCCACAAAAAATGTGCCAGCTTGTTTCAAACCCTACAATGTGCACAGATAAACACACACAGTTTTTATAGGAAAGTCTGTAGTTCTTTATCAGACAGGATTCCAACAACAATAAAATAGTTGACAGAGAGGACTAGTTATCTTAAAACAAATATTCACATTTGATCATCAGTGTTATTAAAAGTGTAAAAATAGTATGGTTTTTTTTGTAATCTAAATGAACTCGTCCCTTAAAATTGGAAAACTCTGAATTACTCAGAGGCAACTTCTCAATTTTCAGGAAAGTGTCAGTAAAACTTTTCTTATAGCAGACATTATCAGGCCATTGCAAGATGATGACTTCTTCCCACTCGCTCTGGATAAGTGAAATAGCTCAATGTTAGTTCCACCTGTGCTCACAGCACAGAGTTATAACATTATTAAAGGTATATGCAGTTTGGACACTGAGATGGTGTGGTCTACAAAATTGTGACACAAAAGATAGTTTCCTGCATCATTTTATTCAGAAAATGTTAAGTGGATTTAAATTTACACAGAAGAAATTATATAAATGTGTTTTGTCTGAAAGCAATGCAATGATAGAATACTGCACCCATATTACAATTACTTACTAATTGCTTTTATGAAATTCACCATTATTAGGTTTGTTGTTTTCTGGCTCAAAATACCCATCCCATCCTTTACATTCAGCACTTTTACGCTCTTATTTGATAGAATGTGGGCAACAAAACATTTTCATAGTTAAATTTTTAGGATATGAAATAAACTGTTACATGCTACTATTTTGCTTTATGAATAAACCCCATTAGGTGTTTATTTGAATACAGCAACCCATCATTGCAGTTACTTGCACTCACTAAAGCACATTTTGTCCCATTGGGTGGTACCGTTTGTGCCTACAGTGTTATGCTGAGTGTGAGAACAATATTGAATACAAAGCAGTGGGGCCATAGTATATAGCTTTCCTGGTCAGCAGCAGCATACAATGAGTGCTTGTACAAATAAGTGAATTAATAAAGAAATTGTTACCCAAATTTCAAAGGAGAAATTAAAAATAAATACAAAAGACAAGTGTAATTTAAAATAAACTTTGTGATTTAATTGTTTTATACTTACACATCATACAATCCTAAATCTTAAAAAAAAAAAAAAACGATCTGGTGGTGTTTCTGGGGGACTGGAGTGCCAAGGGACAGTTACAGCTCTGTGAACATTGTAGGTTTCATTTGATGTCCCTCAAGATCATCTTAAAAGACTAACTAGATCATTTTCTTATGCCTTTACCGATGCAGTTAACAGGCTCATCATAGTTGACTTATTAATTAAAATCCTTATATGATGACACTGATTACAAAAGGTTGTGCTAAAGACATCAAAATTCTACGCAAGCAAAGTTAGAGAAATGTATATGCAATGACGACAGCTAGAATACTTAGGTATGCTTGCCCTTAATGCTGGTGCCAATTTAGTTACAAAAAGTCAAAACATTGTCTTAACCAGCCGTCCCAAATTACATGTAAGGAAATTAGGCCTCCATCTTCTGCCAAGGTCAATATTAGGGCCAAGTACTTTGATTAATGAATGTACCATTTGTGTGAATAATGGCAGTTTACATTCTTACATTGCTCATGTTTATTAGGAAAAAAATAGTTATATTAGCAGTCACTAAAAAACAGTAAGTGTAAGACATGAAATCCACACGATTTACATAGCTGGACAATCATTCTAAACGAATGGCATTGTGTAGGCAAAAATATTACAAATTGTCATCAGCCCAGCAGGCAAGTTTGAACATTTGAGATAAACCATGGGGAAATAAAATAAATGCAGAACTCCACCAACTACAAGATTCCCAAAATTAAAATTCTTCTCATTGTACATAATAATAACTGGAGAGTCCTCCATAACTGCTTCAGAGTTTTCCAATAGTGCTAAAATAATAGAAGAAATGATGACCAACTTATCCCAAGTGAAGAGTCCCTACATTGACATGCCAAGTCAAATAGCCATTCAGACGTGTCCATCATTAACACTAAGACTTGTACAACCTGTTGGATGTATGACAGCAATTTTACAAAGGAGCCAGAACAAAAAATACATTTTCTGTGAATGGGAAGTCACTTACCAAACAAGTGGCTGTGCAGTGGCTCTTTCATAAAAGGCATACTCTGCAAATCTCTTGCAACTTTTCTACAGCTTTCATTAATATCTGATGACCAAGATCAAGCAATGTTTAAAAAAAAAGAAAAAAAGACAGCTTTTGAAAATGAGTCGATGAAACCTCAAACTGCCCCTCTACAACCCACAAGAAGTCTTTTGAACTTTCTGTAATATCACTATGGCATGAATAGTCTTCAGTAACAGGATAAAAACACGGACTGGAATACTGTGCAATTCAGCAAGGTTAACAAAAGGTTGGAGCCGCTTTTGACAATCTTACTAGTACTGTGAAGCCATGTGGCCTGTAGGAGATACTCATGGTAGTTAATGAATATACTAGTTATGAACACACTTGTTAGGGTGACGATGTAGTAAAGAATGGAAAAATAAAGCGCACGCACATGGGGGGCATATTTGCCAATTGTGGCACACTCTTTTGGGCAAGTAAGAAAAGCACTTTTTCAAACTGCAGAATTTATCACCTTACTCCCCTACCTTTACCAACTGGCACAAATCTACAATAAGAATATGCTATATGAATAGGTGCCATAAGGTATTTACATCTGAAACAAAACTGTAGAGTCCTGTTAACTTTAAAACACTCTGGCCATGCATTGTGCTAGTGCTGTGTGACTTTTTAAATATTCCAGCTTCTTCAAGGAGTCCTCTGAATGGGAGTACATGATAAAAACACAGCACACAACTCCGTACCACTGCAACAGTCTTTAACTGAGCAGTGTGCACAGTAACTGCGATCAAGGTCAATCTTCATTCAGCATGTGTGAGCGGTCTGCTGGTGGTTACAGTAACATGGAGCTTCACTCTGACTCTATAGAATAGAGACATAGGCATACATGGGTAACATGCTGCCTTAATGACACATATGACCTCATTAGTCTAACAGGCAGTTTCCTCAGTGAGGCTGATCCAATATAAACTGCAAATGACCCAAATGCTGAATGAAACTGAGTAGGTGTAGCACATTATCTTGTGCTCTACAGCTGACACACTTTGTTGTGCTATGTTTCCAAACATGAAATAACATTTCACTGCACAATCTTATTTATTAACAGCTTAACTGGACTCTACTTCATCAAGTCAGAGCTTGTGTATTTTTTCTTCAATGGTTATACAATTAAGATTAAGTTACTTTAGTAATTGAAAAGGGTAAGGGCAAATCCTAATGATTTGCTGACACATGCTGCCAATCCTCCAGCACAGACCAACAAAACAATAAAAAATAAATAGAATGCAATCACACAATTCAAGCTAACTACAATATATTAATATAGATCTTCTGATGTCATACACTCATTTAAAAAAAAAAAAATAACAGAATTCAATCACTCAGTTAAGTCAAGATTCTCTGACCCCCTACTCATGCCCCCCCCACTGCCCCCCCTCCCCCTCCAATAACTGCTCATGCAACCCATATCAGTATGATAAGTCAATATAGCAAAGACAAACATTTCTGGAAAATGCTGAAACTTGACAATTCAATGTGTGGTGACCCATAGAGAAAAAGTAAGAGGAGAAGAAGTAAAATATGCCAATTTGACGAGAGGTTGACATCATTTTCAGTCTGGGAGAAAAAAATATTCCAAAGCCCTTAAAAAGATTTTGCTGATACTTGAAGTCTCCTGGCTAGGCTTTCTTAAAACTCACTAGATCCTATAAATTGACCTGTGTGTTGTTATCCACGTTGCGACACATTCCTTTACCCATGTCTCCTTTTAATTACCTTACAGGGATTTTATAAAAATAAATCCAAATGACCCCCAAAGTTGAACAAAAGAAGGAAAATCAAAATCGTGTCCCTCCCCACAGCAACACTTAGTCCACCTAGCCCCTATAGCTCTCTCCCTGACTCTCGAACAAATGTGTGGGCACACACGCAGGCACACACACATGCACGCACACGAGTCACTAGTGGAGAGAAAGGGAGATGCTGGTAAAATAACCATCTGGACAGTGGCTGTGACTTCAACCCCCCACCCCCCCTCCCGACCATTTTTGTCTACCATGAACAAATGAAGTCATGATATCAGGTGTTTTCATCCAAGTCACCATTGTTCAAATTTGCAAAGTCAGAGAGACGTTAAACTCAGTCTTCATAACTTCTGAATTTTCTCAGCCACCACGATGGGGTTCTCCTTGCGTATGCGGGCAGCAGCTGCACTCCGGTAATCATAGGGACAGTCGTGTTTGTCAGAGTAACGGTGAATGGCACAGTACAGGTTACCGCAGCGACAGTCAAAACCTTCAATAAAGAGAAGCAAACTCGATCTGACAGACATAGAAAATATCTCATACATGCTGTTGGCAAACAAATTCTTGAATGTAGGCGTATTTAACATGGCTACAAAAACTGTACAGCAATTCCCCCTAAAACAGAGTAAAAGAGCACATGAATAAAATTCTGCAGCTCTGCCTGTTTGACTGGGCCCTAAAGATACTGGTGTTATCTAGCTGTGTCCCCTGTTGCTTTCTCAGACTTAATTCTGAGAAATTGCTCAGAGTTACTCATAATTGCTCTCTGCACTAAAATGGCTAAGTGTGCAAAAACATCATGTAAACCATGGCCTAGAAGTGAGATTTAGTAAATGTAGTTTACAGATATTTGATCTTTTTAAGTAGTTTAACGTAGAAACAGATTATTTCAGTTATAACAGTTATTTGAAAATAACTTCAAATATTTTTAATTATTTTTATTTTTAAAAGTGAGAAAACTGTTGGTTTGGTAAGAATGGAAGGATTTGAATAAATTGAATAAATATGGTAAATATCTCTTTCAGATCAGCAGGGGTAGAATTAAAGTTTTAAAATGCTTTAAAAAATGTAGGAAACATTGTAGTCAAAGTTAGATGGAGTTAAAGTTGGGTGCAAGAGCAATTCATTGGTTATCTGGATGACTGAGAATTTTACAGAGATTTATTCATTGGGTTTGCAATACCAGAAATGGGTACGTAGACAGAAACTGACAAGGTGATTTGTCTGCTGCTTTTAAACACCACCCAACAGCGACAATACTAAAGATTTGTTTGTGTATTTATTTAAATAATAGCTCTATCAGTGAGTATGGGCTGCTACACTATGCAGAAAGCAGACATCAGTGGTACTGAAATAAAGACTTCTTGTTTATTGACAAAATTTATATTTTGCTAAGGTTTGCTAAGGTATTTTGCTAAGATTTCGAGACAAGACGCTACACAGCTAGTGTGGTAAACTCCCTTTAGAATTCCATACACTGATAAATTGTCAGTTTAAAAGTAGAAAAATCGCAGCAAGAAGTTCAGGACTCAAAACTCTGGACCTTAACAGTAACTAAAAAAAGCTGACTATTCACTGTTTTTGCGTTACATAAAATTATTGTCTTTCTTACCAGTAAGGCCTACTTTCTTTCGGCAAGAAAAGCAACGATTCTTTTTCTTGTTTTTATCAGGCGTTTGTTCACCATCAGATGAAGCCTGTGCTGCCTCCCCCACTGGCTCTGGTGGAAAACAAAAAGAAGAAAACAGGCTCAATAATAAACCCGTTTTTTTAAATGTATGCTTATAAACAAGCATACCTACATATTTACCTGTAAAATACTAAAATTGACCAAAAGAAACAATAAAAATATATCAACCATTATGGGAGGGTGCATACTGGAAGTCTGAAGCTATGCATGCAAAGGCTTGTTGAGGATAAATGATTTTTGTACCGGTGCTGCTGGAAGTACCCTCCACTTCTCCCTCCTCACCCTCAACTCGATCAGAGTCAACAGGTCCTGAATCCTGAGAGATGCTCATAGCGGTCATCTGCTGAGTTACTGGGCTTGGAGAGCTAGGACTAATAACAGAACAACAAACACTACTGAATGTAGGGAACAGATAAGAATCATTTACTCGTTAAAAAAAGTTGTTTTAGATTTTTTTTATTGAATTAAATCCTAATAATTTGATGACTTTAGATTATACTTAGATTACAAATGTTACTGATTTCTCTTAATACTTAAATGACAACCTACATACCCTTTTTGCCACCCAGAATTACTTATATTTATGTGAAAAGGCAGTAAACACAATCTGAAACAATTTTGCAAATGACAGTAAGTCCTGTAAATAAATACATCACAAACTGTTAACATTCACACAGGCTCATAAATGCCAAGCTTAAAAAACATATTTTAATAGGCCTCTCACCCTTCACATTTTCTTTTTAATGACACAAATAAATTAAATGTTACAACTGAAAAAGAAACATTTATTGACATACCTAAAGCAAACCATAGAAGAGCCTTTATATAATGCTTAATTACAAATAATGAACCATGCCTGCAATTAGTTTTAAATAATAGGCATTTAACAAGTGTTTGAACTACAGTTAATTACTCTGTAGCTCTTTCTTTCAGTGTCAACGATAGTGTCAATGATAAAGAAATGCCACATTTACAAAACAAACAAAAACCAACCAACAAACAAACAAAAAAACATATCCTCCAAGATAACAGATGCTACTATTAAATAAGCATCTAATATTAACTCATTGGTCAAAAACATGAACCTGAATCGAAGCCTTCTTTACTTGGCAAAGGTAAAGTAAAACTTGCTTTAGAGTTGTATGGGGTTTTTTTTTTTTTTTTTGATAAAGCTCACCTGGTATTAAAATCCTCACAGCAGACTGTTCTGTATAAAAGGACAATACAACTTGAATTGAGAGAATTGACAAATTACCAAATAGGATTTCTGGGAGCTATAAAATATACTGTGTTAGTTCTGACCTTGCATTGTGCTTAGCTAATAAGTACAAATATCTCAGATTATGGCACTCCCATATCTTCTCTGTAAAACAGGTTTGGAGAAGTATATAAAGTTTCAACTCTTTAAATGTTTTACTGAGTTGGTAATCGACTGGTCAAGTTAAAAATATAATCCAACATAATCCCAGAATGTTGCATGTTGATGAGAAAGATGTTAATATGCATAGACAATATTTTACAATGTCTGATTTCTGTAGAGACAAGTTGTTTAGCATTAACTGAGGGAGTTAATGAGCATAATGTGCCGAAGTAATTTATGAACTAATGTACTTATTAGGCATTTTAACAACCCAATGAAATATCAAATATCAGTCAAAAACATCATATCTTCAAGTAAGTTAAAGACAAACCTACTGATGCACAATGATTTGCTGCTTTAGTAGTCTTAAGAAAAATCTGTCTGTCAACATACCTGGTCGTTTGTTCCTCAGGTAGGTTTCCTGCCACCTCTGTACTGGGCTCTGATGTGGTGCTCTCCACAGTAACACCAGTGGATCCAGGCGATCCTGCTGGTAGTGTGGCTGCTGTGTGGAGAGAGAACAGACTGATACAAACACTGCAGAACCTGTTGTTATGGCCGTGGATATTTTTCCATTTGTTTCTGGGTATGTTATTGCATGCCCATTCATTGCCCATGTCTGTCTACCATGATCAGATGTGTTTGGAGTTAATGTGAAACAACAGATGGAGATGTCACTCTCTTGCTTTGTGATGCCACAGTGTAGGCAGCTACTGCTACCTTGTTCTCCAACCCCTTTTAGCAATTCAAGTTTCCCCATTCCTGTACAGTTTTTGAGCCACCCTCTGTTCCAAGTTCTTGTCTTTTCCACCTAACAGACCCTTGTCCAGTACTCTCCCTAGTTTTTATAGGTCATGTCTCTCTCATCTTATTACCTTTCTCTCCCGGGGGGCTGGATCGCCCCCCTCCCTGTTGTCTTTGCAGGTGTTCCTTGTAGCAGACCGAGCACATGCCGTTGGTGCGGGGGTTACCATAGAAACCGCATCCCATAGTGCAAAGCATTGGCACCTGCGTCTGATTGGTCTCCTGAGCCATGCTCGGACAGAGGGGGTAAGGGGGATGGGAGAGGATATTCCTGAAATGGGGTTGCAGAAGTTAGTTCATATAATTAACAGTCCCTGTTTGATTACATTCACCTTTAAGCTAAAAGAGCTTGGAGACTGGCATTGGAGCATGAGAGTAGAGTTGGGGCAAAATGTGAGTTTCTTGTGAGATAAGGGTTATGGCCAAGTAGTTATAGCTGTAATGAAGGTCTATCAAACATAATTTTTTTATATCAAACAAAATCAGTGGTCCAACACGACCACTGGAGTGTCAAAGTCCAGTTATGCCAATTTTGCAAAATTAGACTTTGTCACAATTAACTTAAAATACAGTTTAACTTATGTTCCCAAAATAATGTAAAAGACAAAAACAATCTCTGATATTAATGAAATAATATGACAACAAATAAATACGAAATAAAACTGATCACTTAATAATGTAATGTACCTCCTGCTACAACAATGGGCCAAGAATTTATAAAGTGGTAAGCTATGGCTTTATCACAAAAACAGCTGAGCACGAAAGAAAAGCAAATAGCAAAATTCCTCTGAAACAGACAAGACAAACACAAGCTAGCCCTGATGGTTTATGCTTTCTTCCGCCGCACAGCAAGATGTTCTGAGCAAAGTTAACAAAAAGGGAACAAAAGCTTAGGATATTCGGCACAGAACCACCATGAAATCTAACAGAAAATGGGTTCACAATAATCGATGCCTTAACCAACGTTTAAACTGTTTCTTACAATCTAGCTAAACATGTTAGACCTGGCTGTCCACTGTTTGAGTTTGTCCGCAGCAGAAAACAATTGACGTCCTGTGCTTGTATAGCTCAAAGCAAACGCTGTTAACACTGACTAGCAGACAACCTCGCTGGACGTTTTGTTTGTCTTACCCTGCATACCAACGCAAAAATAAGGACCAAAGTCGCTTAGTAGCCTTACATCTTAAGGAAAACAAAGCAGATTAAAAACTGTAGGGTCCGTAGCGACAAACTGTAAACAAATCGCGGGTTTTAAATGGAATACATAGCTTGCTAACACTGGCTAAGGCTAGCTGAAGTGCTAGCATAACCAGCCAACCCAAAAATAGTGCGCTTCGCGACAGTGTCCTAGCTGGTTAAAAATGGTTACACGCAGCGGGTGTCTGTCATTACAGTCTAAAATGAAGACAGTACCTGAAAAACAAGGTACCGCTGGCTGTCGACAACCTCGGACTTCAAATTTCTACAAGTTGCGTCCCCCCAGCAGAGCGCGCGGCCTCCTACCCAGCGCTGACTCCCGACATTCGAAACAACGACCATGACGTCATCCCAGCCTCGCTTCAAACGGGCCAACAAAGCTAAATCCAGCACTACTACGGACTCTACGGACTGCATTTTAGGTATTCATAATAATATTTCTCATGATTAAAAGTCTGTGTTAGTTAAAGATATCCCGAATCACAATCTTACTTGCAGAAACTGTATTTCAAGACTTCGATTTCACGATAGTCCAAACTACATTTAAGACTTCTTAAAAAGTACAAGCGGCGTTTTATGATTTAACTATATATATGGATATATATTGCACATATTCGTGCTTCTATTCTTCATTGTCAGAATAAAATTTTATAAACCCACAATGACATTGTTCCTTTCAACGATTTTTCTTTCAGAAATTGTAGGTGGGACACATGACGTCACTCCTGCCTATTATGTGTAATATACATTATTGTGTGACTACTAAAAATGTTGGATAGCCATATTTTATATTATGACTAATCAAAATGCAATTTCATATATCGACAATTAGGATTATGACTAGAAACAATGCTAATGCAGATATCCATTGTATTGTTTTTTTCTTATCCACGATGTGGTTATCTGAAACAGAAATTCAATACCCCTGAATGGCAAGGTGTGACGTCACGTGTCTTCAAAATAATTTCAATAATATATTAAATGTTCTTTTTGACTAGGAAGAACTAAATTGCAGATATTTGCAACAGATATCCAGTCTAGCGGCCACTTGTTAATTTTTAAAATTGAAAGATTTAAATTTATTTTTGACTAGCAGAAATAAAGTTTTGGATATCTTTGAATACAATTTGTACTAGTAAGAACATGATTGCAGATATCTAATTGCTATTCCTGCAATTTAGAATCTAGGCAAAATAGTTTGACTAGGAGGAATGACGTTATGGATAATGAGAACATAAATGTGGATACTCAATGAACTTGGTTACTCAATGAAATCCTATCTCGCCATCAACAGATATCCACAAACATCATATCCGTAGTTGCATTGTTTCTAGTTATAATCCTAATTATAGTCATCTTAAATTGCATTTTGACTAGACAACATATTTTGAATATTCTAAATTACATTATTGATATCTGGAATTTTTCCCCCCGTTTTATATATTGGACATTAAAATTATGACAATTGCATTGTAGACATCTGCAACAGTGTTTTCTTTTCCTAATAAGAACTCTATATCCAGTCTAGCTATTTAATGTTTGTGGTGTTTACCAAAACACCACAAAACTCTGGTATCACACTTCTGTTTGTGTATCATATAGTGATGCTGCCACTCTGCTGTGTTCAACATTTATTGATATGTCAGCTCATTGACACTTCATTAGCTGCTTCCACAACTCCATCAAGGTTAGGAGAAAAATTACTGAAATTAAAATGCACATCTAAAATCAAATGAAACTAATAATAAGTGCTCTACATGTCATTCAAGATAGACTCCTTTGTCTGTCCTTTTTCTCACAGTGTTATCTGGAGGGCCTAAAATGATCTTGCTGTAATTAGGCAACAGAGATTTGGTAATACAACACTTTTTAGGCAACATCAGACCAAAGTCATTACAGGCACTGTCATATAGATTAATCTTCAGTAGATGTAAAATACTTCAGCTTTTCAAACATAAATAACAAATCCGTACAAAGTACAAGGGCCAAAGGTCCGTGCTAACATTAGACATGTAGTGTCAAATAATAGTCCAGTTCAAATTTAGTGCATAATGAAGAATACATAATAACATGAATTTAAGGCATGTTTCATTAAATCAAGCTGATGTAGTTTTTTAAATGGTCTGTCCATAGTAAACTCTTATAATCTGTCATTACACTGCTTATAAGCTTACGGAGAAACACAATAAAGCCTATTTGTTTGGGCCAGCCTGCTCCATCGCCAGACTGAGTTCTGCTTTCTCAGTGATTTGGGGGGCAAAAGGTCCCACCAGCCAGTTGAGAGGTTTGTTGTTTAGCAGATACTCCATGACACCATCCAGAGACTGTTGAACCTGTGAGCAGACACATACCAATGTTACTTTCAACAGTTAATCATAACTATTATAAAAACATATTTTGAAGTATAAAAAGCTTTATTGTAGATAATAAATATTTTGGTTATACTGCATGTGTACTTTACTAAATACAACATAAGTCTGACTGTCTTTGTTTAATAAATACATATTAATTAGCAAAGGCCCTACAAGGATGGATGTTTGAAGTATGCAGGAGCATCCATTGTAGACCTTGTTCAATAATGCTGGAAGCGGTAACAAAAGAAGCTGTGTCAAAACACAAAATACAACAATACACTAAAATGCAACACTAATCTAAAGTGTGGTCCTATTAATACTTGAGTCAGGTGGTGACGGCTGCGCTCTAGAAGGACAGGTGTAAGAGCACTGGTGTTCCCCAGAGAAGTATGCAGTTCTTCAGCTGATCGCCTTGCGCTGGTCAGCTGATCCTGGACTGCACTTGGCAGACCCTGAGCACTTGAAACCACATTGGAGCATGCTAAGCGTAGCTGCTCGCTCAGGCCACGCACCATGGAGAGGGCTCGCCACTCCAGCTGCTGTGAAGAGAAAAATAACACCACCAAAAAAATAATTTTGGCAAAGAATGGCAGGCGTGGATGAAGTACTCAATAACTGAGTACTAATACTTAAGTAAATGTACAAATAAACAAGCAATAATGCACTCTAGTAAAAAGTACATGCTGAAATGTCTACTTAAGTAAAAGTAAGTAAGTACATGAATCATACTGTACTGAAAAGTATTTTTTTCTCTCTGTCCTTTTCTGTGGACCAGTGATGCTTCATGTTTGGGGGGACTTTAACTAATTAATGTTAACAGAAATAAATGATTGGTTAAAGATCTGATGCTTTTTTGTTTTATTTCTAAACGTTCATTGGAAATGTAGTGGAGTAAAAAGTATAGATATTTTCTCCTAGATGTAGTGGAGTAAAAGTTAAAGCAGCCATAATTAAATCTACTTAAGTAAAATACACATACATGAAAAATGTACTTAAGTACGGTAACAAATTACTTCTTTGTAATTTGCCACCACTGTTTAATAGTAAATGTTTGTGTATTGATATATGGTTCATTAAAACATCAACACCTCACAATTTCCCTGTATTCCTGAAAGCTTGTGTTTCCTGTTCAATTTCATCCTAATCTTCACTAAAAAAAAACAAACAAACAAAAAAAACCATTCTATTTAAAAGTTCTTTGATATGTATAAGATTGTGACAAAGGCTAAAACCCAAAACACAACAAAGTTATTAGATATATATACAGTTTTGCTTAAGTTTGACCTTTTCCTTTTTGCCATCTAGATTTTGATGTCAGTTTAGCCCATTATTACCCATATCCCATATGATTCTTTGGTAGCATTACTGTAAAATACAATGTGTATTTGTGTATATCTAAATAAATAAATAAAAACCTGACCTCAGATTCATCTTTGGTCCCTTCTGGCTCTGACTCAGTCTGCCCTTCTCCAGCTTGCTTCTGCTTCCACTCTGTCCAGCGCTGCAGCAGCTGCTCTGAGGCTTCTCCTAGCTTGTTACCGGTGGTACCAAGACTGATGCGGGCGCTCTCTAGCAGGTCCAATGTGTTGGTAATCTGAGCCACTGCCACGTAGGTGCTATCCCTGGCATGCCTCGCACGGACTAGGGACTGCTGCAGGGCTCGCTCCTGTACCTTGGCAGAGAGTTTTCCCAAGCGGACAAAGTAGCTGGGGCTAGTCGACAGGGAAGCCACCTCATTGGTGGCAGGTTCAGCCAAGGCAGCTGGAAAAGAATATGTAGCAGTAATTAAGAATTTTAAATGGAAAAACACAGGTGTATACATACTGATCAGTTTTTGGAAAAGAATGTATCAACTTGTTTTGGGGTCTCATTTTGTTTGAGGTTTGTGTAAGAAATACACTGTAGAAATTTTGTATATGTACATTGTGGACATATTTTGATTGATGTTGCAAACAAACAAAAACAACCAAACACACACATACAGCCAGCTGGTTTATCTGTTCGGTCACTTGATTCTGCCAGAGTGCATCTTTTCAGTGCAAAGACAAACAGAACGTGAGGTAACTCACTCCTGTTATTCTGCCACAATGGATATTTTGCTGTTGTGGCTGATAACAGCTGCAATGGAATCTTTTTCGTATTCACAATCAGTGAAGAGGACAGCCTCTTATGGAGTATAGTGGGCTATCATGAAAACATTACATCACAGGAACAGGTGTCAAAGCCGCGTGTGCTGGAAATTGTAGATGCCATACAGGCCAAGTTAACAGAAGGGAAGTTCATAGGAACTTGCTGCCTCCCTCACTATGAACAGCGTCGGCCATTTTTGGGCTCAGATCATTGTGGTAGTGTAGAATGCTTTTATCATTACCACCCCCCATTCTGCCACATCAACTTGTCTTACTTTTACAATAATCACTAATTTGGACAAACTCATAAAATCTGGGGTTTGAGCAACAGATGAAGAAAGCAAGTAGAGCATGCCAGCTTGTCACCAGACTGACAAGCAAACAACAAAGAATGCAAAATCTAGTTCATACACACTCTACCAGTCATGGAACAAATCAAATACAATGGTAGTAACACCCTGTACAATTTATAACATAAAACTACATGGCAATTTATTGGGCTTAAATCTGTAAAATCTGTGAATCTGTTGCATCCCTGATACTAACCCCTTAACCGAAAGTAGATACCAATATTACTATTCAAATACCACCCGCTGCCTGCTCAGCTTTATTAAACCAAAGATCAAAAAAAGAGATCTATACCTCATACATATGGATTTTTTACCTGCCCTGGTTCTATGGACTGATAACACACTGCACATTTAATACACTATTGCTACTGACCCAACTCCCTCTCAGTGAGTGGTAGGTTCTGATCAACCCAGTCCTCGGATCGGCTCAGGGCCAGACCCACCCCACTGCTGACCATCTGGCCCATCTTGGTGCCCATGACTGTGCTGATGCCGCTGCTGACTACTGCCCGGGTCATCTCAACACCACCCATCATAGCCCCCACCACGGACTGATACATCATACCCACTGTGTCCGACACCACCTGAGGAACAAAAAAGCAGATGACGCTGTATTAAGGGATGTCACCCCGTATAAAGACTGGTGTGATAATAAGTTAATTGCAATAAAAATCAATCCAACAAACAGCACACTAGTATAGAAGTATAAAAAGTGTTGTGAATCCTTGTCTTGCCTACATTATAGTAGCATGATCTTTAGTCTGACCTTGTCTGCTGGTTGATGAAGAATGGCCAACTTCTCTTCCATCTTATCCAGTCCTTTAATGGCATATTCATTTACTGTGGCAACTAGAAAAAGTGCAAAATATAAATGTATGTATAAATATAAATATGTACAGCTAAATTAATCAGAGATAAGTGATTCATTAAATAACTAAATGAGTCATGAAAAAGTTTAATTTCTGCAGCGCAAAAGGCTTTTATTATTTTTGTGAAACTTGAAGTCAACTCTGTTCTTCCTTGTGTATTCTATTGTATTCTAACCTACAGGTAAGAAGAGGACCTCCGTTTTACACCTTTCATGTGCAACGAGCTTGCAATATTCTTTTATAGTACACTTCAATGTCGTAAAATTCTGTGCTGTCATTGCACATATATTACATCATGTTCTTCAGAGAAAGAATGACGTACGCTGTGGTTCTATAATGTTCAATAGAGGCTTGGACCCAGCAGTTGCAGCTGCTCCCAGGGTTCGGACCCCACTCTCTGCCACATCCATCACTCCCTTCAGCAAGGGCACATTGTCTTTGGTGCTACTGTAGGCACTGGACACAGCCTCACAGGTTGAGCTGACCAGAGGCAAGTTGCTCAATCGGGAAACAACGTTCTAAGGGGAAAAAAAATAAAAAATCTCTTAATCACTTTTCAGTAAAGATTAATTATCCTTTTAGCGAGAACGAGTAATATCCCACAGTATCTTAACAAAATGGCAATATTCTAAGCATCAAATTAGTTCATATTATGTCTCAGTTTTGTAATAAGTGTAATTTTGGCTCTGAGTGCTCCTCACCTGCTGGTCTCCATTAGCTGGATCTACTGCTGCAGCTCCAACCTCATTAGTCTTCCCACTGTCTGCCATTGTGACTGCTGGATTTAAACTCTGACACAGAATATAGAGTGTCAGAAACAGAGATTCACCTCACATTGCTTGACATGCATGATGAAATAGAGCTTCCTCTCTGATATTCTTTAAGTGGCTGATATATTTTATTTTGCAGAAACGTAAGTGTCTAGTGAATTTAAGAGTGGGATTGCTGGCCTGTCAGACAGTTTATTACAGGCAGAAAGGCAGCTCATCCATGTTAAATTCATTTGTCAACACTATGATGCAATGAGGATGAAACTGTACTTATAGAAATAAAATGGTGCAGACAAGCAAACAATTTAAGTGTCTTTGTCAAAGTTTACGTCAATATTTTTGCATTTTTAAAACAATTTTGCTTTAAAAAAATAATATTAAAAAATAATTGAAAATAGGAATTATTAGAGTCAGTTTTCAGGAAAGCAACATGTATTACAAGCTGTGTATTATATACACTGTTGCTCATAAAGTTGGAATAATGTTTTCAGACACGTTCCTCTTTTTGTCAAAGATTAACTGTGGTTTTATTTTCTAAGATTGATCAATAAAGTATTTAGAAGATATAAATTTTATCAAGAATAAATCACATTGTCACTATAATTTCATGATAAGCGATAAAAAATATTTTATTCCAACTTTATGGGCAACAGTTATTGTAATTTTGACTTTTAGATCCCGTGACATAACCACTGAAATGTAAATCATTATTGACAAAGAAACAAAGGTTGAAATCATATTATACACTTTCAGAATAATGGTCGGACGCTAGTTATAACCATGTACTGCCAATAAAATGTCAGTTTGGGTGGTAACATCACAGGAAAACAGAAAATGCGTATTTGTAATTTTCATTTAATCAAAAAAACAACCTTACTCCTGTCTGTACAATATGTCAGAGGTTCCCCCAATATAAAAAACTAAAACATAACAGCTCAGGATTATTTTGTGCTTATATTTACTTTAAATAGCAAACAAATATGAATATATATATATATATATATATATATATATATATATATATATATATATATATATATATATATATATATATATATATATATATATATATATATATATATATATATATATATATATATATATATATATATATATATATATAAATAAAAATATATAAAATAAATTATGACAAATAGTTCTCAATTTTATATACTGGTCAGAAAAAAACTTAAGGTAAAAGCTTACATAAAAGTATGCAGGCAAAATGCATACTGTTATCATGTACTATATACTGAAAAAAAAAAGACAATGTAAATTATTGCTTAAAATTCACACTTTAGTTATACTGTGTACAATGGTTATTGACCGACTATTTGTGAAAAAAATTAACTTAATGTAAACATCTATTTTCTTCTAATACACTAAGAACATATATCTAGAAACTCTTGCTTCAAAATGTCCACTAAGATCAGACATTACATAATGCAGTTTTGCTGATCTATATTTTTTGTTTTATGTGTAAATGAAATTCAATAATTAGAGGTTTGTGATTCTTGCAAAGCAGACATCGCCCCAGATGACTGAAAAATACAATAACTAAATAATGTGATTTTACTTTTTTCTATTGTAGAAAATACAGTTAATCAGAATAAAAAAGATCAAAATTAGGATGATGAGATGTAAGTGAGGAAAGCAAAGAGTGGTATCAGCTGATAGGAAAGAACCTGCTGCAGCAAATATCTTTCCCCTCGCTTTGTGGAGCTCCAAACATATGGACAGCATCTGTCTGAGCTCTACCAGATGGTACAACAAGACAGAGGTGGACTCCAATCCACCTGTATTCACTGCAACACTGTTAACAAGACATGCTCGACATGATGTGCGGGGCAGATGAGTCAAAGGAGGACACGACCTCTGTGAACACTGAGCAGTAGCACAACGATTGCAGCACACCAGCTGTAACCTGTTGCCTGTCTGCAGTAAATGCAGCGTTTAACGCTGACGCCTCACAGCTAGAAGGTTGCGGTTTTGGGCCCTAGCTGGCCGTGGCCATTTTGTGTGGAGTTTACCTGTTCTCCCTGTGCTTGCGTGGGTTTCCTCCCAAAGTCCAAAAACATGCATGTTAGGTAAACTGTTGAATCTAAAATTGCCCACATAGGATAAGTGGGGATAGATAATGGATGGATGGATTAGAATCCACATCCACTACCTTCTAGGAGGAGCTGCTGATAGAGAGGTGACTTTACATTCAAGATCCAACCATGGATGACCTTCACACAGACGCCTGAGTGAATAGCAAACCCTCTCTAATGTTTTCATGACCTCTGGAGTTCCAGACGATCTCCCAGGGCCCTGGGTGATTGCAAATTCCATTTTGTTGCAACATGTATTTCTCAGAGGCAGCTGATGAGATCTACACTGGCTTCATTACAAAGGAAAGTCGCACACTATGCTCCCTGATATCAAGAGTGAGATGAACCAGAGATAAATTTCAGCAACACAGTGCATATTATGAGGAAGGCTGTTACGTAACACAAAAGAGGCCGTTTTAGGCTTTTCGGAAATCATCATCTCACTGACAAGTGATTCCAGCAAAGCACTCAGAAAAAAGGCTATCTGGTCTTCTCCTATTACATTCTGAGAATATCTGTCATATCCTCACAGTAGTGCACCACATCGTCTTCTATCAGAAAAAGGAAAGCAACTGTGCTGCCTTTGGAACTGAAACACAGTATGACCTTTGATGCTAATGACTAAGCTGGTATTGCTCCAAGAAACTATTGAGACACTTGTCATAGGGCACAGTGAAAAACAAAAACTGATCCCTACTAGTCAGTGGTTAAAAACACTGCAGCGGTCTCAAAGAAACAAAGAAAAGAAAAAACAGTAGAATGATCACAGAAAGGTTCGGGTATGATCTTAAAAATTTAACTGCCTTTTTATCAAAAACAGTGTAGCCCCAATCACACAGATTACTTTGCTTGGGCTGAAAAGCAGTTTGGCCTGAGGTCAGAATCCTTCTCCCTTATCCCAAGATAAATCTGAGATTGTTAAAAAGACAGGAAGAAAAATAAAATGTGCTAAATTAATAAAGCCCATTGTAAGATGGTTTAATTTAATTTGGTTATAGGCCAAGAGTTTTTCTTGTGGAACACTGAATTCGTTAATAATTGAGGGCCCTAAAATTCCATCAAATAAAACATGCTGAAAGAATATAAATCACTTATTGACTTAAGTGCTCACTACTCATGTCGACACTGGGGACATAAACTGAAGAGAGGTTTACAAGAGGAGATTGCATAAAAGAATAACGAGCTGAAAAAAAAATTGCACCACTGCATTAGCACAACATTACACAATACAAGTTGCTCTAGGTTTGCTGTCATTTAAATAATGTCCACTTTCTGAAGTAAAAACAGCTGCCTTCTCAAAAAGTGATAACTCCCACAGAAACCCCATTTGTGGCTGCTTTTTCACTGAAAGCTGTGTCCACTGAAGAGGGCGCAATGTATAACGTAACTAAACAGCAGCAGTGTTTTCTTCCCCCTGATGGTCACTGAACTTTAACCCAGATGAGGAAATGCGACTAGTTGTCAGCGCTACTTTAACACACAACATCGGTTGTCTGTTCATCGGTTACCCCCGATTTATCAAACCTTCAGTTCAGATGTAACAGGTAGTAAATCGAAAAGTAAGATTCCTCAGCCTTTAATGGGAGCTACGGTTAACCAGGTTTACACTGAGAAAACCCACCCACTATCCTGGCTAACTAAGAGAGGCTGGGGACTGATTTACTAAAATCAATCCGAGCTGTCAAATCATAACTGACCTCACTGACAGCCTGTTGCTCCAATGTCCTGCTGTGACCTGGAGTGTAATGCAAGTCAATGAAGCGGTCCAGCCTATAACAAGGGCCTCTCCCCAGCAGGCTGCTACATACATACACACACACATAGAGGATGGGCAGAAAGGCGGAGTGTGTTTGGGATCGTCTTATAAACTTTTAACCAATTAAATCTTAGCACGGAAGTAACAATGTAGCGTTCAGTGGAGGCTACGTTCAAGATACAACGGGCACTTTTTCATTCATGTACTTAGACTACGTTTAAACGAACGTGCTTGTAAGTCGTTATAATTATTATTTTTAAACAAATGCGATTTATTATGCGATCAGTGTTTTATTGACGCCATAAAAGATAAAGACTGATGAATTACATTTACGTCTGGGCATAAGTGGAAGGTAACAAGGTTTACACGTATTTAATTAAAATTGTATGCTACTTTATAATTTTAATAATTCGAAATAAATTGTTTAATAAAACGTTGTGTACATCAATATCCTTTATGCTGTTTCCATTAACACTGAACATTAATGATCCAATAATACACTTACTGTATCGATTCCGCCGAATTAGTATTTTCAGGTGACCATAGTCTGTTTATATCACAGCAAAACACCTCCTTCTATATAGTATATCTGCATATATGGTTTAAATCTCCAGAAGATTTTCAGTAATTGTCCCTCAATAAGATTTTCTTTGGATGCTTTATAGGAGATGCTATGCATCAATATTTTAAAAAGTTTTAAAGAAACTTAGAGCTACATCATAGTGTGTCGCAAGCTATTTACTATGTGTCCATATAACAAAAATAAAATGACTTTGGATTGACATGTTAGCTGAGTGCCTGTTGGGTCATTTTACATCACTGTACTGTGTAAAGTTTGGATTTGAGCTGAGCTGAGAGTCAGGCAACTATGTTAACTGCAATTGATGTAGTTAACCCTGAGAGGGCAGTCTTTACCCATCAAGTCAACTATTTCTGTGGCCTCACCCACTGAGCTAGGCTTATTCACATTTACATCCTTAAGTAGATTTCACAGCAGATGCATGAGAACTCTAAAGCAGGGTTTGTATTATATTAAATAAAAATTGGGCATATATGGTTAGAGAACAGACTGTGGTAATACCCTTCAGTTAATGTACTTCTTACATGGTTGTTGGTGTTGATTTTCTCATGTGGAATTCAAAAAAATGCCGTGCACTTTTTTATTGTTTAGCCACTACAGTGACTTACACTGCTGGATGCTGTGTATCATCATTACTAGAACTCTATTAACTCTCCCCTTTTATTTAGAAAGGATTTTCACTATTCAAACCATTATAGTTGTCATTGTATTTCCCTTTGTGTTTTCCCTGCCCCTGCACTATGTTCCAGAGAAAAGAAACAGATTACCTCTAATGCTGCTTTCAGAAATTCATTGAAAAGGACATGTTGTACATTTGTTTTAGCCCAGTTGAAAACCAGACTGCACTAACAGTTCAGGTTATTACATCTGTACAGCTGTAAAAATAAGCAGGTCAGGTTGAAAGAAACTAGCATTGGGTGGGAAACACGGGTTTGCATCTGTTATTGACATCAATTGGGTCACTTCCCCATTTAGTGTGTGAAATGTTGATAAATGACAGCGATTTCAACGTCTTTCGGCCATCTTTGACTTAAACACACACAAATGTATGCACACTGGCGCCACACTCAATAGCACTCAATGGTTTTCAGAGTTCATGTACACAAAAGCTCTCATCTGTTGTTCCCCAACTCTTAACTCCGCTTCACTGGATCAGTTGATTGAGGCCAAGATTTTCATGGTTACTGAGTAATTGAAGATTAGTAGATAACAGGAAAATCACTCATGCCTTAGAGTAAAATTATCATTACACTCCCATTTGCTCTGCTTGAAGACATACCTCTCAAGGTAAGAGCAATATATTGCCAATTTGACCACATTTTCATGGGTGCGAAACCAGAACAAATACATTTTATTTGTATCTAGTTATCTTATAAATAGATATTTTAAATCACTTCCACAGTAAATTGAAAAGGGTAATAATAAAAGCATAATGCCAACCTTGATTCCAAAAGTTACACTGTAAGTCTTTCAGTAAGATATCCATAATCATCAAAGAGCACTTTTGAAGGCATTTGATCTTTGCTACGCAGAGTAGAAAGAGCAGTACAGTTGTGCTGTAATGCAATCCATGTATTCTGTTTCATATTTACTATTAAACAGGTGTACTGTGAACAGATTACATCACAAACAATTCTTTGGCTCAGCATTTGTTTTCCCTCCTGTTTCACCGTCTGGTCTTTATTGTCAGCAGCCTTGAAACTGTAGAAATTACCCTCCATCCATTTAGCTGACCAGATCTGCTTGATTTCATCAGTCCTACAACCCTGATGAGAATCTTATGTCCAACATCCTGTAACAAATTTATGGAGGAATGCAACACAAGGTATCAGTAACATGCAACACTGCAACAAATCATCTCCAGGTTGAAAGTGGATATGGTCTTTTGCCCTTACTATGTAGTACTCAATAGGATATTAACAAGGCATAACCAAGCCCAGGGTAATGCATGAGTGCATGAGACAACTATTCCATCATGTCCAAATAATAATAAGACAGAAGGCTGACATTTGTCACATGGTTTGTTATCAAGATTCCTTCTTAACTAATAAAAAAAAAAAAAACAATCTGGAACTGACATTAGAGTAGTTTAAAACAAGTCATTTCGGAAAAACTGTACCATACTTAAATATTTATCTATAGAATAAATATGTAGCTGGAGCTGACAGGTGGTTTGTTTAGCTTACTATAAAGATTCAAAACAGGCTCTGTCAAATCCACCTACCGGTGCTTATGAAGCTCACTACTGTAAGTAACGCGTCATGTCTTTTCTTTTCTTTCTTGCTTTATACTTATTTATTTCTTTTTTACAGGTGAACTACTTCTTGAACCAGATTCACTTGAACCAGTGAACCAGAAGGTCACTGCCCCCTGCCAAATATACAATCCCTGTTAAAATTATTATTAAAGCAAATTATTATTAAACAAGACATAAGGTGTTAGTTAGGAAGCTTTTATCACTTGTTTCTGGTCTTAATGTTAAGCTAAGTGAACCAACATGGCTATAGCTTCATATCTGGTGGTCGTCACCATTGTTGTTTACTTTCCACCCTTGGCACATGCTGAAAACTGTATGTGAAGTAGTTCACGCAACTATTGCGGGACTAAAAAAAAGTTTCTGGACTCATTTATGCCAGCCACCACCAGGACTGTAAAATGCTGGAACTGGGAAGCAGAGGAATACCTGCAGGAGTATGACATCTACAGACTCACAGACAGCATTTCTGATTACATGAATTTCTGTGTGGATGTCAGCATACCGAGTAAAAGGAGTCTGTGCTTCCCCAACAACAAACTGTGGGTTACTAACAGTCTCAAAGGTATGTTAAACCAAAAGAAAAAGGTCTACAGGGAGGGTGACTGGGTCAGAGCAAAGGCACACAAACTTTTTCAACAGATTCAACAGCTTCTCCTTCTCCTTCTTCCAATCAGCTGCCTGTGGTGCTCACCACCCTTCCAACAGATCAGTCCTTTCTTCACCCCACTACCTTGACACCCACCCCCACCAGCTCAGTCTCCTCATGGCACCCCCTCTGTGTCCAAAACCCTTCTACATGTCTACCCCACCTTTAAGCCCAGTCTTCCCCCACCACATGTTCACCCATAACATTCTAGTCATTTCAGGTGAAGAGAAAACTGGACAGAGTCAAGCATGGAAAAGCAGCTGGTTCTGATAGTATTAGCCCAAGACTCAGAACCTGCTCCAGTCAGCTGTGTAGCATCCTCACACACCTCTTCAACCTGAGCTTGCTCAGAGAATACCTTCATGATGAAAAACATTGTGCATAGTTCCTATACCTAAAAACAGTCTCCCTGCTGACTCAAAGGACTACAAGCCTGTAGCCCCCACTTCTCACATTATAAAGACTCTCGAGAGGCTGGTCCTCTCCTACTTAAGACCCAGGGTGAGGATGTACATGAATCCTCTAGAGTTTGCATATCATCCTTACGTCGGTGTGGATGATGCTCTTGTCTACATACTGCAGAGGACCTATAACCAACTGGACCCCTCTGATGCGACTGTTATGATCATGTTTTTTAAATTCTCAGGTGTCTTCAACACGATCCAGCCAGAGCTGCTTTGTGAGAAGATGAGGAGGATGCAGGTGGAGCCTGCAATCGTCTCTTGGACAGTGGATTACTTGACCTGCAGGCCACAATATGTTTGCCTGAAGAACTGTGTCTCCAGCAAACTCCTGAGCAGCACAGGGGCCCCACAAGGTACCGTCTTGTCCCCCAGACTTCCAGTACAGCTCAGATGCTCGCTTTCTTCAGAAATATTCAGATAATTCAGCTGTTGTCGGATGTATCAGAGAAGGATGGGAGAAGGAGTATAGGGGCATGATAGTGGACTTTGCGGACTGGTGCAACCTTAATCACTTCCAGCTTAACATCTCCAAAATGAAGGAAATGGTGATTGATTTCTGGAGAAGGAGAATCACCAACTCCAGTCACCATTCAAGGCATGGATGTGAAGCTTGTCTCCAGCTACATGTCCCTGGGAGTGCAGCTGGGTAACAAGCTGGACTGGTCCAGCCACTTGAAGGCAGTGTACAGCAAGGGTCAAAGCAGACTGTACTTTCTGAGAAGGTTAAAATCCTTCAATATTTGCGGACCTCTGCTGTACACCTTTTATTGGACTACAGTGGCCAGCGTGCTGTTCTTTGGGGTGGTGTGCTAGGGGGAGGGGCTTGCTCTATGGACAGAAACAGACTGAACAAACTGATAAAGAGTGTGAGCTCCAACATTAGGGCTGAGTTGGACTGCGGTCAGCAAGTAGCTGAGGTGAGGATGCTCAGGAAACCGAAATATATTCTGAGTAATGTCTAACCCACTGCAAGACTGGAGGTGTTTCGGCAGAGAAATTTCAGCCATAGACTTATACCCCCACAATACAGAACTGAATGCAGAAGGAAGTCGTTGCTGCCAGTAGGCATTAGACTTTTTAATAAAGAATTAAAAATTTTTGATCATTCGCCGAAAAAGTAATTTCATACTAAGGAGCAATACAATATTCTATTTTATTCTATTCTATATCTAAATGACAGACATAACAATGGTGTTAACTCTTAGCAAGACTTTCTCATATTGTCTAACTATTTCTATTAGATCAAAGTTAATATGTTGACTATTTGTTTTGTTTTTTTACTCAACAAATTCGGTTTGATGTATAACAAAATACAGGGTACACATTGGACAGGTTGCCAGTCTATATCAGGGCCAGCACAGATAGACATACACTGACAGGCAACCATTCATGCTCACATTCATACTTAAGGGCAATTTATAGTCACCAATTAACCTAACGTACATGTCTTTGGACTGGTAGAACATGCAGAAAGGCCTCATCCATCAGGTGGAGTCAGATTGGGGACCATCTGTGAGGTTGCAATGCTAACCAATCCACCACCATGCTGCTCAGAAAAAATGCAAATGTTACTACTTCTGGGCATTACAGTGTATGAAAACTGAACAAGGGTGTCAATTTATAAAGTGGAAGCTGAAAATAAAGCCTTTTAAAAGTCATTAAATATATGCAAGAAAACTTAACTGGCTACAGACATTTTATGACTATTTTGCCTTCGGCTTGAAGGATATTGCAAAAGTGATTTGTGTGAACCTCTATTAGACCTTAAAAACACATAACCAAGATTTGTAGCCACAGTCAGAAGACATGGGAAATGTCAGGTCACTCCATGCAACATACAAAATTAAATATCACAAATTAAAAAGCTCTGTCTTGCCATGGCCAGTAGGTACTGTAGTTCCTAACACTGTGTTTTATGCCTTTTCATTGCTTTTTGAGTACCAGCATCTGCCTCTCTCCTTCTCAGGCTCTTGCCTTTTTATTTTGCAGAGCTTATTTCATCCCAGCATCCTGACAATGGGTCAGTTGCCACAGCAAAGGATGAGAGGAAACATGGAAAGAGCTGACTGGCCCTGCAATATTTATGGTTCTTTAGTGTCACAATTGTATGAGTTTTGACAGTGATGGCACATTATTGTGACCCCTCTTCAAGCAAAGGACCTTATGTATTGGGACTTGGAGAGGTGGGGCAAAGTGCATGCTTTTCCACCAGGCTTTTCTCTCAGAGTATAACAAAATCTCAGTATGTTTTCATATCGATCTCCATCCTTGTCAGTATATTTTTCTGCTTCTTTTATACTTTTTACTATTTCGTCTAATATTAATTTCTTCAAATCTCTTTATAGCATAGTGTGCTTGCCCTTTCTCTTCTCTCTGCCTTTTCCTCCCACTCTATACCCCATCTCATTTCCTCTACCTTGTCATCGCTGCACCACACTCAGGATGACAGATGGATGGCTGCCTCTGCAGTACCTCACAGTAATAATAAAGTCACCTAGACTGGAACTCATTTAGAACAAGAGAATTAAGTCTGTTTACACACATACTGTAGAGTATTTAATAGCTGGACTATTTAATCATATTACTAATCAGAACCTACATTTCTGTAACCCTTGCAACGCGAATGTTATACACTTAAAATTGGGAGTTTGGTTATTTCACATACACTAGGTGAATTGTTCATCAGCAGACCTTTCATTGCTTTCATTTACAACCAAATAAAACTTTTTTTTGTTGTTGTTGTTTTGTTTGTTTGTTTGTTTTGTTTGTTTGGTCAAGCTGAGAAGAGGAACAATTCAAGATGAATGCACAGCCTTGATGTTTTGATGACCAGAAACTGCCATTGTCAAGGTCATATTCTGTAGATATATGTGATACTGATTCTCACTGTGGTGGGCATTACTTGTCTTGACATGGTATTTCTTGAGTATTTTTGATAACTAAGTAACATGGAGGTAATCTCTAATCTTATCATGTCCGATTAAACTTTTAATAGGTGAACCTACATGTTTACATGTAATTTAATGTGTAATAATACACATTTTTATGCTCTTATTTGTAAATACTATTCGTCTAATGTCCCAACTAATTCACAGCAAAATGTGTTTCTGCAGTTTTTGGTTTAAAAAATGAAGTTTTCTTTGCATTAAGGCTAGAGATGTAATTCTACTTATTAAATGAGTGAGTGAATGAATTGGTGTGGTAGTCATAATGAGTGCAATGCCTGGAAAGTCACTGGGTCTTAAAACACCTACCCTGCATCGAGTCTGTCTTTGTTTGCAGCTTGGTGAACCAAGTGATTACTGAGACAGAAAATGGTCCCATTGGAAACTGAGGCATCTTTATTTTACATTCAAATTTCTGCTGAAATGGAAGCAGACAAAAGCTATTGCCACAAAAAATTCATCTAATTTTGGCATCATATTGCTAAACACACACACATGTTCCTCCATTCTTCTGCCTTCTTACTGTACCTCAAGGGGAGGACAGCCATGCTGCCCTTGCCCGTTTCCTCATGTTGTTGAAAGATTAAAAAGTGCACTCCCCATCAAAGGTTGTAGGGTCTTTTTGCTAAGCTTTCTCCCTTTCCTGTAGCAGCTCCTCTCCTTTTTATCTGGCTCAGGTCTGCCTGCTCTGACATACTGAGTGGGATGAAAGGAAACGGATGAACAAAACGAATATTTCTTTATTTATTCTCAGCACACAAACTTTGACAGGAGATGAAATGCCGTACGTTCTATTGTTGAAGATGCCTCAAAGTTTTTTGTGTCCTGAATTGTTTCTATGCAAAGTAGCTGAACACAGAATAGTAAAGCCAAACTGGGGGTTAATTGTGGATAATCCTGGATAATTATGAGCACAATGTGTTTATATATTTAACCAATAGCCTAATACAGACTATGACAGTAAAATTATGATTTGTATTTTTAAATTAAAACTATAGATTACACTGAAATCACTACAGTATATCTCTACATAGTGTGAATGTGATCAGATCAGTGAGTTTTTGCATCATAATGTTAAACCTCTCTTAGAAACACTGGACAAAACCTGGTCTTCCTTTTTCATCTCCATCAGCTTCTTTCTTCCCCTTAGTCTCTACATCTTGACCCACATCTCTATTATTCCCAAACCTCAGCTTTGATGATGCACTCTGTAGGTCTTGTGAACACGTGGCCGGTTAATATATGAATGTTACTGGCATCCACTAGGATAATCCTGCCTTAAAAATAAAAAAAGGAACCATTTACAGAAACTGAAAGTGTAAACAAGGCCTTTTAATTTTCCTTAAAGATTTAACAGTCTGACTGGATGTTAATTAGCTAGGTAATTCACTTAAGTGAAATCACCAGCCGATGTAACTTTGTATCAAAAGGTGATAATCTGCAAGCTATTTGTCAGAAGATGTTTGAGGTCATAGATAATACTTCCATTGGCACGAATGGCACTAAACTACAAGAAATCAATTAGTAAAACTAATTACCTGTAACAGCATTGGTAGATTTAGCTCCGTCCGGTTTCTTAATCACAGAACCACCTTGTTGAGCAAACATTTTGTAGTAAGACAAGATTATTCACTCAACCAGCGGTAAGAACAAACTCCACCATTCAAAGTTTAATTGTTGAGTTTACAAAACTCCTTAGCCATGATGGTTGTGTTTCACAGTCTAAATGGTTTTGCTCTTTTCTTCCTGATCTTTTTTGTTCCTCATGTTAGCATTATGAGAGGAAAGACCACCTTGTCTTAGGTTTTTACAGACACATGAGGCATGTTGGTTTCTATGTTATGTGAGGGATAGAGGGACAAAAGTCAAGTCAGCAAGTAGAAATCCTTATTATTCTTTCAGCAGGTTTTCATTCAGCAGGTTTTCTCTGGACAAAGGAAACTTTCCTTTTAAGTTTTATTGTCAAGGCTACAAAGTCACAGGCAGCATGGAAGGATAGGAGCGGTGGTAAGCAGGATGAATAATGTCAATAAGTATTACATTGCTTCTTATGGAGGCAAATTTTGGCTGTGCAAATCCAGATAAGTAAAAACACAAAATGCAAACAACAAAAAACCAAAACAATGTCTAATGTCTACACTAATATCAATGTCAGTCCATAGTGGGCCTTATTATAAGATCCACAGACTTTCATGGGATTAAAAAACGAATTTGTGTAACATTAGCAATAATATTCAAGAGAGAAGAGAAAGCTTTGCAGAGCCTCCTGGCCTTTTTAGACAAGTACTAGAAGGTAAATGCTTCATCCAAGAATACATCCATACATCCATACATACATCCAACATTACTGCTGACATTAAAAGAAGTGATTTACCACTAATATACTGTACATAGAGAAACAATATCTTGTCAACCTTTTTTGGTTAAATCTTGAATTAAATGATATTGGTCTACATTGTATTTAGTAATAACACGTTTGTGTATATTTCTCCCAGATCAGTGGCTCAGTCTTCTAATTTGGCACTACTAATTAGCAGATTGTATCAAAAAGGCTTTCGGATTAATGCAAGTAGATTTATTCAGATGGTAAAGAGTTAGGTACACACATGAGCCTCCATGTCATTAGTTCCTGAATAAATTATTCACGAATCAGGGCTCAGTTGGTAGATTGGCTGCCTACCCAACATAGGGTCGGAGGTTCGCGCCCCACTCTTCGCGACCACACGTCAAAGTGTTTCTGGGCAAGACACTGAACCCCCAACAGCCAATTCCCATCCCTCGCCGTGCAGTGCCGTTCCAAGCCCGATAGAAATTGGGGAGGGTTGCGTCAGGCAGGGCATTCAGCGTAAGAACTGTGCCAAATCAACATGCGGACAAAATGATCCACTGTGGCGAAAAAAATAAAAATAAATAAATAATTGGAAACAGAGGTCCTAAAACCATGCACTGACACTGCTGTACACACAGTAAATCCTTTCCCATTGGGTAAATTTTGGCTTTAAATAGGTTTTTAATTCTCTTTTGAGGTCAGAATGAGGATAAACAATGTTCATGGAAGTGTCAATAAAACACAACTGATTTAACACCCATTTTATACTCAAACGCCAAATCGTAGAGTCACAATTATGTCTGGCTGGAGGCTTATGGGGATTTAATGAGGCTAAATTATTCCTCTGTTATGTTAATGTGGACTCAGCGAGAAGATGCAAACACAGAAAGACCTTAAACTTAGAGATGGGGACTGTTGGGGAAACTCCTTTCGAGTTAACTGAATTATTTACAGTGTATGGGACTTTCAGGAATTGTAATTAAATCCCTAATCAAATGTATCTGACAAATTATCTATGCAAATGTATATGGCATTAAATAATGAAATGTGCAAAGGGTAGACACAAACGGACACGTTTCTCAATTATAAATGTTAATAAAGCACAAAAGCCTTAAATAAAGAGTTGAAATTAGTGTCTTACGTAAGACCAGTGCTTGTGCATTAAAGAAATCCCCCCCTGCTGATCTGGATCCTGGTTGAGTGAGTCTCTTTTACGTACTTTCCACAACCACCTGATCATCCCGTGATAGTAATAAAGCTCATTATTTTTCGGAAAACAGCTCTGAATCAGCCTTGTGGTTTCATGTTAGTGTCAGCACCGTGACTGTAAGCTGTCTTTCATTTTCACAATCATCTCTTTAAGTCATGAGTTTATCCTAGAAGAGCTATGCTCGGCGCTCCCCGGGTGTATTTGACATGGGCTTTGTCAGTCCCCATGCTGCCACTATTTCATTCTGTCGAGACACAACGAGCAAATTGTGTGCGCCATGTATGCATGTTGTAGGAATTTATCGCCTTAAAACTAAAACCAATTAACCATTAATCAATTCCATTCCAGTAGCTGCATAATTCTGCTTCAGGTTTTGGCACTAACAGGCTTCAGGAGTCTCTTGTGTATGACAGAAGGGAGCAGTGCTGGAGATGCTTTAGCTCACACTACCGCTAGAAGACAAACGCCGTGGTCTTCCCACCTCACCAGGCTCCCGAGTACACCCCAAGGAACAGGAACTATTTTAATAAACCGATGAATGGGACTTTGCCCAGCGTTGGATCTTGAGCCAGGCTCTGGTGGGAAGTGGGGCGCATAAGGAGACTGAAGGACTGTCTTTTCTTTCAGTGGGACCGGAGGTGAAAAAGACGCAGCAATGACAGAGCAGCAGTCGTGCGCAACGGTAAAATAGACCAACTACTGTGGGGAGGGAAGACTGGCAACACCACTGGACCAGCAACGACAGCGGCAGATGTGATTCCCAAACGTTGTAGCTGGTTTGGTGCCAGTGGCGTGTTGGATTGGTTATTATTGCATTCCTCTTTTCATCGTCCACTGCTTCCAGCGTTTCTACATTACTTGGAGAGCTCGGGCGGCTGTCTGTGAGGGAGCTTTGCTGCAGAGACTAACGGGGAATGCCATGTGTCGTTGAGCGACATAGAAGCTCTTTGTGGGCCATTTAGCACCGGGGACAGGTGGTGCCGTGTGTGTGTGTGTGTGTGTGTGTGTGTGTGTGTTTGTGTGTGCGTATGTGTGGATGTGTGAGTGTGTGTTGAAACTAGCGGGGGGCACGGACAAACAAGCCCTGAGTCAGTTGTCTTGGGGATGTCAGGCCGGCGTACGGGATCAGTTTTTTGCGAGAGACAGGTGCGACTGGGAGGAGTAGTTTACAAAGCCCTACACAGGATCTGATAATGGACTAACAAACCTCCTGTCTCCCCTGATCACTGAAGGATTTTTGAATTAAGCGGGACGCACAAAGTGACTCATACTGTTGTTGTCTCGGCGGCACCTTCACACCGATCATCAGAGGTAAGTGACAGGAGTTGTCCTGTGTGGAGCTGGGTGGGTGGTGCGCTCCGGGGCACAGCTTCTGTCGCGTCTTGAGGCTTTGGTTAAATTATATTGCCTCTGATTAGTTGAAGAAATTTAGTTGTGGGGGTTAGTTAAAAGCAAGTAAATCAACACACAGTGACCAACTGAACTGTAATCTTTCGTGTCTTGGCTCCACTGTAGGTTTCATTGTATAATTCTCAATTTCATACTGCGTAGCTTGCAGCCACGCACCAAACAAGCAGCTTACAGCTTTCCGGAGCTTCGCCATCCATGTGTTGACTGAGTATTGACACGACTCAGACTGTGATTGAAAATGGCTGACACTTAGTTCAGACTAAGATCATTTATTAGCTACTTTATTCGACAGTTGTGTTGCTGCTATTTGAACACTTCTGTCTCACTCGGACACTGCAATTCAGGTTTTCCCGTAAGAAACAGTCTGCGAAATGTGGGACTTTTCTGTGTGTGTCATTTGGATTTTACGTTGTTCTCAGTGAAATATTTGTACTCCTCATCTCAAAAACCCAGTTTCCAAGTTGCAGAGCTACAGTAGACCGTTTCTTTACCTTATGATTGGCCGAAATGTGCCTGGCTCACTGTCCTGTCCTTCTCACACTGTTTGTGCTTGTTTGTTTGTATAGTGTGTGTTAGTGTGTGTTTGCTGCTAGTGGTTGTGTATGTTTTACAGTCCTTCCCGCTGGGCCCATGGTGTCCACTACTCTTGCTTCAGGCTCTGCCATCCCTCCCATTTCTCTCCCTCTGCAGTAGCTGCTATCTTTACAGTACACTGTGCGGGTTGGCTGGATAGTGTCAGAATCACATTTTTGCTTTTTGTGCAAGGACCGCTAACTCTCAATAGCTGGCTCCAAGTCTCCTAAAGTTTCTCCATTTGGGAGCTGCATGTTTTTGTTGTGGCCCCCGTTTCAAATTCAAATAGCCTTTCAGCTGCTTTTGTCCAGTGCTGAGGTTTGTGGACTGGAAAGTGAGACAGAGAAGTAAGTGAAGTCCCCAGGGGTCAGACCATTCCTATAATGAGCTCTAGTGTGTGTGTGTGTGTGTGTGTGTGAGGGGAGAAGACAGAGAGACAGAAAGACAAATCTGAAGAAAGTGAGACAGTGCTACTTGTTCAGTGCGAGGATAGACACAGCCAAGGGACTACCAGCACCTCCACTAACCTTTTTATTCCTATGACTGTGTCAATCAGCTTTGGAGGACAAGAGCAGCTTTAATTCTTCCTCCCCTGGGCTGTCACCCACAGCTCAGGGGTACTGCCGCAGGTTACACATACTGTAGAATAGATCCGTTCTCCCTGCTGCTCAGATGCTACATCAGGGGGTAATGATCTGCATCAGACTTTGTTCCTTATCTTTTTTACTGTAACTGAGGGGAAATACACCACTTAAAAAAGGGGAAGAAGTTTAGATGAAACATAAGGCAAATGAAAGGAGAGCTGATCATAAACTGTCTAATCATCTGAGTATTGTTGCTTCTTTGGCATGTCAGATGAGAAGGGGACACCTTTTCCTCTCATGTGCTGACATCCTCTTGTAGGCCCATCATGCCACTAGTAATTACAAGAGAAGCACTATCAGGGAGGGAATGAATTAGTAGTCAACAGAGGAAATGCCTGTCTAACACGATTGCCTTTTATTGCACCGGATCTTGTTTTTAATTGTATTGGAGCAAAGGATAGAAGACTTTTGGAGAGTTTTGAGACCAGCTTTCCATATGTCATATATGTGCCGCAAAAATAAAACACATTATGTTTTACTTTCAGGGTCAGGAAATAGACCAGGGAGCAGGCGCAATGACAAACATGCTAATTGTACTTCATCCACTACGAAAATACTAGCTCTCTGAAGATTCTGGACTCTCGTTGTTCTGTAAAACCTTGTTTTACTTGGTGACAATCAGGGAATGTATAATGTGCTCCCTCAAAAGTTTAATTTCTTTCTGCAGGCAGGGGAGAGGGGTAAATGTTTTATATAGTCACTATATAAATAACCAGACTGTAGAAAGCATTACTCCTGCCAAAATAAATGACTCAGTAGGGGGCGAGCTTGCACAAAGAATTATGTAAGGCAAAACAATCAAATAAGAAGTGCGTGTGACTTTAGAAGTGATATCCTGAACACTATAAGTGATTAGTGTAAAAAACCCAACAGAAGAAAAAACAATAACTGCAAGTAAAAGTCCAACATAGGAGCGGGATTTTGTGTCAGCGGAGAATTCAGATAACAAGGCTAAATGTGTGCCCAGGAAACCAGGCGGGGGGTTTGTACTGCTCCAAGGTCCCAGTGCTGATGTCAGTTTTTGGCGGTGTTTTCTCTGTCTCCAGTGCTTCTTCTCGCAGCTTAACAAACTGCTCACTGGAGCTTGGCTAATCCTTGGCTAGCTGTGCCCAGTGATTTATTATAAAGTTAGTTAATTTGGGGAGATCTGCAACATCCCACTGGATGCACATGCCCTTGACAGTTCCTCACCGTCTTTACTGTGAGGTCTGAATCGCCAATTAGTTTAAAGAATTGTTTGTGTGTGTGCGTTTGTGCGTGCAGGTAAAGTGAAAAGACACAGAGACAGATGGAGTTTGTCTATCAAAAAAAACATTGTTCATCTCATTATGTCTGTTTGCCTTCCTGTCTTGTATGGCATGTGTGTGTGCATGTGTGTGAGTCAGTCTGTTTGTGCCTTATACAAGTGTGATTCAGCACTGTCCAGCATGGGTTGAATGGCTCCCCTGTTTGTGTCTTCGTTTCTGACGCCAACAGCCGCTTTGCAGCCCTTGCCTCGCAGCAAGTGTTACGCCCTATGTGCTGAAATAACAGGTGCCTTTACACAATAACTAAATCTCTGTTCCTCACCAACCCACAGTTCCCTGCAGGGGTTACATCACCTGTGAGCCTGGGGCCGTTCCAGTGCAGAAAGAAAATCCACAGATTAGTCAGACAAAGCTTAATTTGCCATACAAGTTGATGATGCACATTGTAGTAACATTAATAAGCTACAGCTCTGATTTCAGTATCATTTGATTTTGACCAGTCCCTTTCTGGATCTTGAATTTGCCAGCTTTAGAACAGCATAGTAACAATGAAGTCCACTTAACATTTTATCTGGGTGCACTAGTGTTACAGTTTCTAACAGTGAAGACTTTTGGTTTTAGTGCCCCTCAAGTTTTCAGAGATATAACTTTAGTATTACTGCCTTCCCATTAATACATTGGGCATTAATAAAAATCAATATACAAATTCAATGTTCTTGGGTGTGAAAATAACTTAAAAAATTCTGACGTAGCATGTCTTTCTATTACTCTGGATAATCATCTTGCTGTCAACAGCTTTCATTCAAACTATTTTGTTGTTAAAAAGTAGTTCCAATGAAAACGGCTCGTTCTTCCAGAGGTGCAGTAAGTGAGAAAACCTGATTTCTTCAGTCAACACTTCAGTGACCCACTGGTTTAAGTTCCTCTTTGCCAAAATGAGTCATAAGCGTAAACATTTTGTGTTGTAATTACATTTTCAATATTGCACCAAACCTATGTGCTTATGCGGCACCTGTGTTTTCATTTGACTCCTGTGAGCTTGTCCAAGCTTTCTTGTGTTTCGCTGGGCTTGGGCCAAACTCAGGGAAATGTACTAGATGTTTCCTCAGTGGGAACGGATATCAGCATAATCTGTGATTGACAGACTGTTGGGAAATATTATTGAGCTTTTTTTTGCGTTTGCTCATTTTGCTTTTATATTACTGCTTCCCTGATTATGTCTCGTCATCTGTTTCTCTCCCCTGTTGTCCTTCACTTTATATTCCTCCATTTTTTTTCCACCCTCTCTGTCGCCTTCAAACCTTGATGTCAAGGCCTCTCAGGCAGTGTGGTCTCTGTCTGCAGGCTGTCAGGGCAGGGACAGTGCCCACTGGGACCCTGAATGGGACAAATTGACCGTAACAATGTTCCCACTTAGCATGTGGAGCTGGGAGAAAGAGAAGGTGAAAAGGAGTGCCTGATGATTGAGGGGCAGGACAGCCACACAGGGGTAGAGAGTGAAAGAGAGAGTGGGGCGGCTTATTGGAATGTATGAAATCACGACCTATATTAAATCACAGACCTCATTTTTTAAAATCCCCATCTCAGATATTCCCCCCTCCCCATGCACACACACACACACACATGCACAGTGCAGCTTTGCTTGTTGGTGCTTTGCTCAAGGCTACTGCTGGGGTTGCCATAGCAGCAGGATAAACACGTTTGTCTGTGACCCTGCAAGCCCTTTTTCTCTCTCCCTCTCTCTCACACACACACGCGTGCACATGCACATACACACGCACACACATACACACACACACCACACACAGGGTGTTTCGGCCAACCCGGCAGTTTGATCTGCACCAAGGTGCTACCACTGCCTCAGAAGGGTCAAGGATCATCCAGCCTCCCATTAAAATGCAATGAGGGCTACAGCCCAATGGGACCACCTCCGCCATTTAATCACACACGGCTGCTCCCTCATCTTCTTCTCTCTCCGTTTTATCTTTGAATCATTAGTTTTTCCTGTTTCTGTCTGCTTCGTGGCACTAGTACATCCAGGGCAATGCTAAAGCAGCCAGAATAGATGAGAGAGTTCAAAGAAGGAAGCCTGAAGTAGTCAATAATAAGTGGTCTTTCATTTTTCTTTGAAAAGTCAAAAGTCAAAAATCATTGCTCTCATTGGCAGCCAGAGGCCGGCCTCTCCTCCGATTTTGCAAAGTATATGATTTCAGTATTTTTTGTCTAGGTCCTTTTGCTGTGACAGAATGTCTTGGAGAAGTTGGAACGGTATCATGTTGTGTAAGCCTGAGGTGGCGCAGTATGACAGGAACAAAGTATGCAGCTGCTATCACCAAAGGCCATGTGGCTGTTGAATAAAGATGTTTCCTGTTGGTAAAACTGGCATTCCATGTAGGCTTATTGTACCTCTGCAGGGGGCGTGTGTTCTTGCGTTTTTGTTTTTCCTATATCTGAAAAAGGTGGGCACAGGGGTTCCTTCCATTCACACTGCAGAGAGAAAGATACATTTCCATAAGTATAAACTCCATCCAGCTGGCAGCGGAGCATGGGTGACACTGTGGGAGACTGGATGAAAAGACAGGCAGACATGACAGAGATGGACACCAACGTTTACTTCCTGGACGCAAATAAACAGAGTGTGGGAGCCGAATGGTTTTCATGGCCTGTTTGCTTGTCATCAATTCGCCTTCACATATCTCATCCCCTTCATTCTCTGTCTCATTCTCTCTCTCGCTTTCTGACACACACACACACACACACACACCCTTTGTTGGTCTTGCAGTCTTATGAAGTCTTTGTGTCAGCTGAACCTGTTTGTTAACAAGACGAGGCAAATGAGGGCCCGTGGTCAGGAAAGGAAAGGACAGGCCGGCCACATATTCCAGCCGGAATTCATGATTACACTGGTTCCCTGATGCTCATACAAGTGTATTCCCAAACATCCACAGAGACACACTCACTGCTAAGTAACATGCCACCACAAGCCCAAACCCTGAAGCTGCATATTCAGTGCCAGCAGCGATAAAGGAATTATTTTTCTTTTCTAACATAATATAACTGGGACCATTTGCTCCTATTATAGCATTCACAGACACACATTGTACAGCACCTTTGTTTTATTTGGCATGAGGTGGCCACAATCGCTAAGTAGATAACCAATAAGGTACAGTTAAACTGTATGTGGGAGACATTTGCTGAGAGGATGATGATCACACAACCCCTGAATCATTTCCCACATCAGCACAGCATGAATCTGAAGAAACCATGCCTTGTGTACCAGACTGGTATTATCCTACTGCTGTTTTATAGCTTATTCATTTCTTAGGGGAACTTCCAGCCCAAATAGCTCTATCCTGTAGTTTTATGGTCACCGAGCAACTGCAAAAATAAAATGGGAATGTTCTTATTGTTATTGTCTGTTCCTGATATTGCCACAAACGTTTATCGTTTTTAATAAAAATGCTGGGTGTTTACAGTAAATGTGAATAAATGCATAATGCAATGATTTAAAAACCCTTTAAACCTATAGTTTAGCCCTAAATTGTAGAAAAGTTTAATATACTGCATATTGTCATGTAGCTCAAACAACAGTAAATTGGTGTAATACTGCTCACCACTAAAAGCCCCACTGTGAGGGGAGGGAGGAATTTTATAGATGACAATCCTTTGTTCTCATTGTTCTACATTTATTATACAGTTAATTGCAAACAACTTACTCTCAACATGCAGAAACATCATGGCACACAACATTTTGTGACACACAGACAATTTGCAACACTGCTCAATAACTTAGAAGTACATCAGCCAATTGTATTGTAACGGTAAAACTACTTAGTAAAAAGCTTCTCCAAACCGCTCTATACCTGAAAGGAAAATATCAATGCACATTAATATTGGAACATTCTATTTGTTAAATGGAAAACTAAGAGAACTGAGACAGGTCAACAGCCATTTTTACATTAGAGTACCTTGGCTTGAAGGAAAATGTATTGTGTATTGCTACTGAGCTATTTTTTTATGTGTGCAATAGAACCTTTGATAATTCCTAATAATTAATTTCTTACTTTTGTATTTAATTTACTCCTAAAACATAGTAAGTCACAGAACTACTGTATATAAAGGCCCAGACATACATAAAAAAAACTGGGAAATTGTCTGAATTAAAAAAAAAAATAAATGGAATAATTTTTGTTCATGCCACCCAGTACTACTGTATCAGGTTGAAAAAACATAAGAGAACATGTCCAAATTCAAAAATTGAGAAATCTGATTTTTAAAAAAATGCAATGCTAGTAATATGCTGAACAGTTATTTACTGACTGTTTTAATCAAACTTTGTGTTTTCGAATTTAGGTTAGTGGCTTTATATCTGAAAGAAACTGTTTGTGCCCTACTGTGTTGTTTTTTGCTTCATAATTCGTCAAATGATTTCATCAAGCTTAAAGTCTGGACTGCTGTATTTAGCACCTGGACCCTTTACTACATTGCCATGCTGTTGTACTAAGCAGAAGTGACAATCTAAGTAATCGAGAAAACTTAACAAGGACAAATTAAACTTAGCTAGCACAAGTTCTTTGCTTAAGTATAAATGTGATGCAATTATACTTTAATGTACCTATAACTTTTACTCCACAACAACTTAGAAGAAATATCAGCTCCATGTTTACCAGCTCTGCTGTAAGTGGGCAGCTGTGGCTCAGCAGTTGTCCACAAAACACATGATCAGTGGTTTGCCTCCCTGCTCCTCCTAGCCTCTCTTGTAAGTTGCTTTGAAAAAAAAAAGCTAAATGACTAATTGTAATATGCTTGTTGTTCCCAAAGCATGCACTTTATACTTCAACTTGGGTAAAGAATTTGAAGTAGTACTTACTATAGTGAGGTCCATCTTTAGGCAAGTGCTTGCACTTTTACTTGGGTATTGAGTTTGTGTATTTCACTTTTGGTTATATATGTAAAAAGTAGTTTAACTGGGCGGCTCTAGCTCAGTTGGTAAAGACAGTCGTCCACAAGATCAGTGATTTGATCCCCAGTCCCAGATATTGTCGAAGTGTCTCTGGGCAACACACTGAACCCCCAACAGTCCTTTCCCATTCCCAGCTGTGCAGTGCTGGTCCAAGCCCAGTAGAAATCAGGGATTGTTGCGTCAGGAAGGTCATCCGACATAAAAAATGCCAAAGCAACATGCGGACAATGATCCACTGTGGTGACCCTGTACTCACGGGATAAGCAAAAAAAAGTTTTTGATAGTTTTAATAAAAAAGTTAGTTGTAGTTTTTAGATAGTTTTTGATAAAAAAAAAGGCCTTCTCTGAAAAAGATGCTGACAGATGTGCAAGTTACCCTTGCTGTCTGTGCTAATACGACCCTATATCATCATTGATGCTGGCTTTTGTATTGTGCACTGAGGCTGGATGGTCCCCTTTCCTTTACCTGGTAGGATGCATTGTTCATTCATTGTAAAGGTTCTCTCTTGCTTACAAAATCTCCTCAATTTTTATAATTTTGAGCCAATTTGCTTAATTATGAGATATTAAACCAGGTTTTTTCTTTTTTGTTATGTTTTTATAAAAAAAAATGTTAGTTTCAGATAACTTTTCCAGTCTTTTGTTGCTACTTTTTTGAAATCTGTTGCTGGCAGCACATTTAGAATGAACAACATATATAAAAAATAACCTGGAATTTCTCAGTTTCAACATTTGCACTATTTTCCTAGTACTATTGGCTGGCATGATTTTCAGTCATATATGGGTTGAAAATAATTTGCATGATTGTGTCCTGTTTTTATTTTGGACAGCACCCCAAACTCTTTGGAAAATAGTTTTTATCTCATTGGTGATTCTGTTAAAGACTCGCAACCTTAGGTTTAAAAAAAAGTAAAGGTCTGTTCATTTTGTAGCCAAACTACCACTTGCTTTGTGCTTTGAGGTAATTAACAGCTTAATATGTTCAGTGACCTGAGAGAGTCAGTCATGCTGAAAAACTAAACGAAAACTCTGGCTTGCTGGCACTGGGCACGGTGCAGTTGGCGAAGTGTAGGGACGGAGCAGAGACTGTGACCTGCTGTCTCTTTTCACTCCGTGATGGTGAAGTGAAGGGAGAACAGAGAGCGGGTGAGGTAGGAAAGGGGCACGGACACTTTGATGGTTTATGGGTGAAGCTGAACTAAAGTAAATGGGAAAAGGAGAGAGGCATTGAGCAGAAAGAGGGCCCAAAGCAGCAGAGAAGGAAGGAGACTTGGAAAATAATGGAAGAGTCTTGAGCGGATGGTTGTTCAGTCTCTGTTGCTGTTGGAAAGTGGAAGAAAAGTGGGTTCTTGAACGTACTCACCTAAATTAATGGCTCAGAAGCACCAATTAATGTACAGGCTGACTATGTGTCTCTGCTGTGCTGAATCAAAGAGGCCTTGCTGTGCAGTGCGTCTGCTCATCTCCCAAGCATGTGTGCATGCACCCGCCCAACACACACAGAGGATTTTAGCCAAGAAATTGGAGCCAGTGAGTGAGAGATGAAAGTGTTACACTGAGTTAAAAGATGAATGTCAAGGTTAAAGAACAAAAGGATTGTGATTTGGACTTTTTAAAAAAGGGCTCAAGGGATGAAGGCAATGTCTAGTTTGATGTACCTATGATGAAATGAGAAGATGGTGAGATGAAATGAGGAGTTGTGGAGGAGGACAGAGCGTCTTCGCAAAGGGTGGGAATCGCACAATCAGACCCAGGACCCATCTGGAGGCAACAGGTCTGGTGACAGCAGGCGGGTGTGTGATCCAAGTATGCCAGCCATGGGTGACAGCCAGGAAGAAAGCCAAGGTCTCCATTTGTCCAAGACCTTCGGAGACCCACCCAGTCCACCAGCAATCTGTCCCCTGGTACCAACCACTTCAATCTGACAGAGAGACATGTTTGTTATGATAGGTTATGGATTGTAATTGTTCAAATTGAAAGTGGATGTTGATTACATGGTATTAGCGCTGCTGTCAGAGATGAGTGGATTCTGGGAGCATGCTAGACGGTCTGTATACTGAGGAGTCATGTTGAAATGATAGAAAGGATTTAAGCTTCTTCACAGCAAATATGTTAATGCAGTACATTATGTCCCAGTCTGAATTCATTACCATTAATTTCACTTGATACAAGAAGCTGTAACAATAGCAGTCACAAACCAATAAGCCACAAAAGCAAAAATAATTGATATCCTACACACATAACAGCTACTTCTAAAGCCTGTGTGTGGTTACAATAGAGCGGTTGATTGGCAAGCTCTCTGAGACTAGTTTCATGTGGTTGCTGTGCATTCTGAATACCATAGCTAGCGTGCTCACAGTATCTGTTGGGTCATTCGTATTTGCATGTAAATGTTTTTCACCCCTTGGCTTGACTGGTGGGGCAATCAGAATGTCTCTCTGTCTGCATCACTTAGAAGGAAGCTCCAATAACTGACTGTGACATTCAGAGCTCAGGCCAGGCTTCACCCTTTCAGTCTTGGCTTGTTTGCTCACATGTTCATTTCTGTGGGAAGGAGAAGGCATAGGGGAAGGGTGTTTGTATGTTTGCGTGTGTGTGTGTGTGTGTGTGTGTGTGTGTGTGTGTGTGTGTGTGTTGCTGTCATATCTGGACAGTAGATTCTTTAGTGCACATTCACAGTCACATTCTTTGGCTCTAATCAGACCCTGTCATGCCACATCCTCCCACCTCATCATGCAGCCCTGGAGTCTGGAATGGGCCACCTCTGTGGCACCAGCGAGATGGACATGTGCAAGGAATTTTTAAAAATTTTTTTTTTGCTCAGACTAGCTCGACAAACTCACACACACATCTCCCACATGGCGATGATAGATATATGTGCGAATGCTTATTTGGTCAATGGCTGAGAGTTTGTGTCTTACTCATGTAACACGTTTTGAGCTCTGTCAGGCATCTATTGACTTTTCTCAACATATGATACATTGTCCTTTAGGTCAGTTGGCCTGGGTAGCTTAGTTCCTCTGGTTGTTGAGTGAGTTGTTCAGAGAGGGCGTCACGGTACAAGAAAACCAAGAAGGGTATGAGTATTTGAGTGAATGAATTAAGCAAAGATCTGGCCAGGATGTATACAAATGGGAGGCTGAATGCAGACATAAAATAATCAAAATATTCACTTCCACAACATGTTTTTATGTCATGGACATGTTTATTCAACTGACATTATTTTAAACATGTCTTTTAAGACAACCACAAGGCTCCACTTGGTGTAGTCCTCCTCTAATTTGGGAGCGTCTTTGTCTAAGTATGTATGTCTCCACCAATGTGGGACATGATGTGTGTATATACAAACTAGTTTACTCCAAAAGTTTTTCATTTCCAGTTTATTTTAGTGTGTGTTTGATGTGAAAAAAATCAAACAATTCTCTAATCCTCCTCCTTGACATTTGAGCTCTCAGTTGTTTTATCAAAATTAAGGAATATTACTGTCTGGTTTGTGTGGTGCATGCCAAATGGAAACACTAGGTTTGCTGCCGTTATTTGTTCTTTGTTGCAGTTGTTTATTGGCTGCTCAAAATATACAACGAGGAGTCATGCCACCTTGCATGTTGTGCATTGCCTTTTTATTAAAGCCAAATGCTAAATTGTTGCTTCTTATTTTATTGTGGTGTGCTCCTGCATGTGTGTGATTTTGATTGATTGATTTTGACATAAGGCCTTTTCAGTAACTCTCCTCTCAACAACTGCTCGTTTCAGCCCTTTGTCCTTTCCTTGCGACGTCACCGCCATGCTGCCTCAGCATCCTGTTGGGCATGTCAACATGCAGCTCACTTGTTACCTGCTGTGGCTGCTCTAACCTTTTCAACAATTATCTGCTTGCTCTTTATAAATAGCTTTCCTTGTTCTGTCTGTTTCATTTTAAAACCAGCCATGCTGTTCTCTGGTTCGCTGCAGCTGCAGTACAAGGAAACACGATCCGAGAGTCTAAACTGAAGTAATAAACAAGACAGAAAATGCCTGAGAGCCAGCTTTTACAGGCCTAAGACATGTCATCTACTGTGAAACATTAGGGTGCTGTAACAAGGGAAAAGCATTTAGAAAAGCACTGAGTTTTTCTACTTGCATGCATGTTAGAGGAGAAAAGCTATAAAAGCCACGATGTTGCTGTAACAGTGTGTAAACATAGGCCTTAGCCAGAATAGGCCAAATCATCATAGCAACATGCAGCCAGTGAATAAGCTTTCAGAACTGCCTCCTGTCTTCCCAGTATTCTCCTAACGAGGAATGGAACTTCTTTATTTTCTCTTCAATTTTCACGTTATTGATGACTCTCAGTGAGCATGTCTTTAATTGTGCTACCCTGAGGGGGCGAGCTGAGTGCTTAGTTACAGTAACAGTGGTGAGTGCTGTTCCTGCCAAATTTTAAAGATGATAGTTTTTCTAGAGCGGGTTTTTTTTTTTAGATTTTATGACTTGCCTTCCGGACAGCAACACTTTTTTATTTTTATTTTAGTTTTTCACACTGTTTTTTTTTTCTTTCCTTTTTTGGCACAGGATGCTTCACCTGGTATTGAGATCCTCTGTACTGTCATCAGCACCATTAACGGCCACAACAAAGTAGCTTTGAAGCTCTGCAGGGCTTGGGCCGTAAAAGGAGGAAAGCTCCAGGCTCACACTATAATTGAGGGAAAGCTCAGGGGCTCCACTGTTTGCTTCTTAGTTCAGATTTCTGTCCCCTCTCATAAGATGACACTGTAAAGGCATCTGGACCAATTACTCCTGTCTGTCTACCTTTGTCATTGCCTCTCATCTGTGTTTGACCAGGCTCTGACATTAAAGGTGAAGTCTACAAATGCCGCAGTGGGAAACATAAATATACAGGATAAATGATGGCAAAGTGGTGAAGGTATGACAGTAAACTCATTGCTCTCTGCAGCCATTTTCAAGGCAGGAGTAGCATCTGCTGGAAGCTCAGTATTTATTGCAGTCTCTTCTGTTAATTGGATGCATTATGTTCATTTCCTTTGCTGCTTTTCAAACCTTAATCAGATGGTTAATTTACTGCCTTGCAGGCTTTAACCAGCTGGCTCCAAACATGGATGCTTTTGTACTCTTCATTTCTGCCTCTTTGTCTTCAGTGTGTCTCCATGGTTTCCTCAGCTTGTTTAGTAATCAAGCAGACAGGGTTTGCTGTGGCAAAGTGTGCATATATGTGTGGGTGCGTGTGTCTCCGCTTGTGTGTAAGGGTATGTGGGTAGTTTAATATGACAGTGTCCCCAAGCTGGTCTGGCTTTAAAACATTGAGGGCAGTGAAAATGTGATGGGTATTATTTGTCTGGCAGGTCTGACTTAGAAGAAAACACCAAGCCTCTGTAATGAGTCTGCATTAATACAACAATCTTTAGTTGAAACAGTCAGCCTGCTTCGCTGGTCACTTTGGTGGATCCACCATGGCTCCCACACTTCTTATTTATATATATGTCATTTCAAAAAAAGAATAAAGGGGAAGCTGATTATGCTCTCCACAGTCACTACAGCCTGTGTTTTACGTGTCATCAGCTCAGCATTTTCCTGCCATTGTCAAGTTGGCTTCCCAGTGCTGATAAGGAGTAATTGCTAGTGTGGCAGTTGATTTGTTTCTTCCTTGAGAGTTGCCATCCAAACCTAAGCAGGCATTGACTTAGTTTTTGTTCCCATGAAAAGTCTACATCAATATCTTTGTCTGGAGGTGGGGAGATTTCGTTTGCATCTGATAATCCCTTTTCACTCCTGAAATTAGTTTCTCTCTCTTGAGGCTAACAGGCAGAAGCAAAAATTACAAATGAGTGAGGATTACAAATGTAGAAGTGTGAAACTGAACAGATAGGGAAATGAGTGTGTTTGTGTGTGTGTGTGTGTGTGTGTGTGTGTGTGTGTGTGTGTGTGTTGGTGAAGGAAGCCTCTCTGCCAGCATTCGAGGACTCGTGGTGGGACACGCACCTGATTGAAATAAATAGATTCCTGGATGGTGGATAAGGAGGGGAGTGGGGGAGTATGGAGTGTGGAGTGAAAGCCAGTGGACTCGTCAGTCATCACACACAAACACAAAACACACACGCACACACACATACCCAAAAACTGGCTCAGCGGCTCATTATGCACCTTAGCACCACAGGCTACACCAGGCAGTGGGCCAAAACAAAAACAGAAGCTAAGAGGTGATGGTCACCATGGGCCACTCTAGGCTGAGTGGAGAAGAGAAGCTGAGCCTCTGGCAAGTTTGAGGTATTACTCATTGGTATCCATGCACAAACTAATGAAAGCCTGGAGAAAAAAGAGAGAGAAGAAAAGAGAAAGAGACACGAATCCCAGTCAATAACGACACTAAAACACACATGCATGCAAGCTTCAGCACAAACACTTGCGTATATACAGCTGGCTGTAAAAACAGCTCAGCTCACAACACTGATGATATTTGATTAGACTTGAGGCTTAGGAGTGTCTGTGTAAATGGATGTAGTGATAAATCTTAAAACAAATCACACTCTCTGGGCTGTCGTCTTTTGGTGAACTAGTTCTCCCTCATCTAATAGTCAGGGGACACTGACACACAGGGGAGAGTAGGTATAGAAATAGCCTGGGTTTTTTGTTCATAAACACAGTGTCACGGAAACATACCGAGAGTTTGTAGCCCAGTGCTCTATTTAATCCCTACCATGACAGCATGCATCAGCATGATTAACATCAGACCAATATTGATTTCGTCAAGCTGGTTTCAGAGGCAAAACATAGTTATTTAGTCTGCGTACATGGGACATTTTGTTATTGTTGTCAAGCGTCTCAGTAGCCGTGCTCAGGAAAACTCACTGTGCGGTTGCTTATTTTTTAGGGCTCAGCAAGTATACGGCCATGGCAGCTAGTTTCTCTTCCAAGACCTCCTGAGACTCAACCCTGAGATGCTGGACTAATTCTTCGGCATCACATTACCATTCTAATTAATGTGACTGATTATACGCTTGGAAAGAGTGGGCCACAGTCGTGAGCCAACCGGCCAAAGCGTTTGCTGGTACACGAGTGTGAAAAATCAGAATGCCTACTCGTGGTGAATCATTTGCTCCTTATATCATTGTGATGGCTGCAAACAGACCTTTGACATCTTATTCTCTGTCAGATATACATTCGCATTTTATGTAGATGGTGATTTAGCATGAGTGTGAGGTATGAGATTGTTTTTGCATGTTAAAATATATATAAACTAAAAAATGACTAGACTCAGTCTTGTACGCGTGCTGAGTGGTATCCCTAAATATATATAATAGTTAATCTATAAGTGATTTTTGTGAGATATTGTCCAGAGACTTTTTAAAATGCAAACAGGCTTCAGAGAAAACACAAACCCCAACGGCCACCACACTGTCCCAACCACATTCATTATGTGTTTTATTACAACTCAAACGCAACATAAACATTCATTCACTCTATTTTGTTTTGTTTTTTCAGAAAAGTGTGTTTTCATTAGTTCCCCTCAGAATAGCAAAATGGATCTGTCTGTTGCTGTGTTTGGTTTATTTTTATTACTCTGCACTTCAATATAGTCCAGACCACCACAGCCTCCCACCATGTACTGTAGTCCTAATATAGAACTGAGATTCCCATCTGCTTAATTTACTTCAAGTCAGTCTGTATTTATAGTGCAGGGTTGGGACCTTGCACCACCAAAATGTAAAAACAAAAAAAAAAGGACATTAAAGTGCTTTAAAACTTTGACGTATTATAATAATAGTATCAATAGTTTTAATCATGCTTTTAATGGCTTCACAGAAACTAGTATCAAGCTTCAAAAATGTATTATTCCAGGAGAAAGGAGCAAATGGGCCGGGATCCCGCTCTAATGGAACGGTGTGTGGCAATGTGTGAAGTGCAGAGTGGTGCTTTAACTGGGCAATAATAGAGTCCCTGCTTTAGATGGCTGCTACTCTTTGTTAGAGAGGGCCCAACCCTCTGTATCTGTAGCCCTACATGTCACAGACGTTGGCAAATCTCATGGGAAACCCAATGAAATTTAAAACCTAGGAAGTAATTACATGAATATGGATAACTCCTCTCTACCTAGAACAAAAGTACAAAAAATAGTAGCTGAAAACTTTAACCTGAAGTTAACATTTTTTTATCGTTTTTCCTATCGTTTTTTTATGACACAATATTTGATAAGGAGCTCCCATAGCTTCAGACACACTCTACTTTCAAAATGAATGGTCTTGCTTTGTGATATGTCACATTACAGCCACTGCTGATTGTGGGGGTGAGAGTTTGACCAGAGCTCACAAAGTGGCTGGAGCCATTTCTCTTAATTCGTTACATATCTGACCTTTGTTTTTCCACTTTTGACCTGACTGAGGCTCCTCGCTATCTGAAACAATTATGAGAATTGTGTCAATAGAGTCGTTGGAGCAGGTGAAGGCCTCGGTATCCCAGTTTAAGAATCAGGTCAGTGGCAGTGAATGAGGGGTAATGGCCTTCACTTACCACAGTGTGTGAGTTCAGCTGGAAGAAGACCAGCTCAGCCAGAGAAGTTATGCGCCTCTCCACGGGGACTGTTTTACCAAGCTGAGCAGAGTGGTGCTTTCGCAAGAAACAAAGCACAATGTTTGTCCTTGCAGGTGTACAGTATATGAGTTTGATGTGTGCTTTAAAGATGTGTGTTTTTTCTGCCCCGCTGTCCAGCTGACATGGAGTTTTTTCAAAGGCCCTACTACTAAAAGTTTCTCCTCTGCTCTCCTCTCTTCCACCTTGTCCCTTATCCATTGGCATCAGCTGGGGCACGAAAAGGAGAAGAGCCTGGGTGACTTCCAAAATGATTTCTATTGCTGCGTAAGTGGCTTTCAAAGAATGCAACTTGGTACATGCCAGGAGAGGAAAGAAATGAATGACCCTAGAGTGAGAGCTTGAAGTGGGTCAATCGAAGTTTGGTTAGAGGAAGACTGTGGTTACCTCTTGCCAAGGCCCAGCAGCGCAAATTGAAGAATTTGGAACAGTGGAGAGAACAGCATGAGGTGGAGAAGGAGAATAAGCTTGAATAAATGAGGAAGATTGCTGGAGTTTGGAGGTAGGTTGTTACTGCTCTGCATGGCCAAGCCTGGGATGAAGTGGAGCTTTGAGTAGCAAGATGAAGAGCCCGTTAGATTACAGCTGAAGACAGGAGAATGACGATAAAGGCAGATAAGGAGAAAGGCTTGAAAGCAAACCTCCATTAAATTAGAATAAACCACTGAAGAATTGAGGTGACAGCAAAACAAGTGGGCGTGAGGGATGAAGAAAACAAGAGCTAAGGGGAAAGCAATGTTCCCCCTTTGAATGTTTGTAATTGTTTCAGCGTGTGCATGTTCTCTCCCCCCTATTGCTTTTGCAATTATCATCCTGAGACCAGAGGCGGTCTCCCCTGAAGTTAGAGTGCTTGAGACACTTGGGTGGCTTGATGGAGCTTGGCACCTGATGCGCAGACAGGGCCTAGAGACACCACTTAGTTAATTAACCAAGGAGACTGAAACTGATTCTCCAGGCTGATGAGCAGGAACGAGGTAAGCGTCTTTGCCCAGCTTCTTCTCGTGAGAGAAACTCTGGAGAAGAAAATCTCGCTGGTAGTTTCAGGCTGTTTGCTTTTCTCCCAGCAACAAAGCCTGGGAATGTTATCGGCTAGGGAAAAAGGAGGGAAGGTACCAATTTCACAATCGTTTGAAGCTCTGAAAGGATGAGAATGCTGCCTTACCATCATTCCCTCACTCTTTGATCCACATTTAGTGTATTTTTGTGTTTTTTTTCTTTTTTGTCATTTATAGACATTTTTCGCCTTACTCAACATTTAAAGGAAATGCCTTTCAAGCTTGTTGTATTTGCCCCTGTACAACGTAAATCCTCTGAGAAATGTACCTTTGTGCATGTTGTTGTCTGTGTGCAGTGTGTGTATGTGTGTAACCCTAACAAAAATGTTGATGAGTGCAGATAAATAAATTGTATGGAAGCATTGGCAGACAAAGCACGCTGGTTTTTTGTAAACCACTGGTTGAAATGATTAACATCCGCACCGGGCCCAAACAAACCCCAACTGCTTCCCCACCGCCTCATTTGTTCATTGTTCATTTTGTCATTCCGGGGACCTCATTTTCTGAGAAGGGAGGCAGTGTATAATTGTTTTAAAGGAAACACTTTGTCTCAACCATTCTAACATTTTTCTATCTTAATTACTATCTTCATTTTTCATAGTATTTTCCTCATATTCTTTCCTTCTCTTCTCCTTTGTGCCAGAGTGCTGGCAAATTAGGAGTATGATATGCCAAAACTCCTCCACCTGCTGTGATATATCTGTTTGTCTCCTCCCTTCTTTTCCCAGCAGTATAGTCCAAACATTATCCTGTGGTTTTAGCAAACTGACTTTTCTTTGGCCAGTTTTGGGATGAGTGGCTGCTGTGTCACTGCTGACTTCAGCATGCAATCTGCAGATTGTGTAGGCATCCAATGACCCCTCAGCCCCTTCATGGCTCTACACATTTTTGCCATCCTGGCCCTGTATCCCGGTTGGATCCTGTGCCCTTACATTACAGCTTTGCATCCATTCCTAGCACAGGGGCTCTTTCAAATAATTTTTGTGTGCTCTCTTCTGTTATTAGGCACTACCTGCATACTTTTTATAATGCTCACCATGTTTTCATCCACGTCCTGCCCCTTTACTTCTCCTGAAGCCATGCTGAGACGTTCAGCTCCTGTCTGGGTGACTGTGGTTTGTGTCTGCTGATCTAAACATTTCCCTTCATTAGACCAGGCCTTGTCGTCCTTATAGAAAACCAAGCTGTGTTTTTCATTGAGCTGCCATGTCACTAATAGTTGCCTGGCACCAGCTTTTGTTCCCTTTGGAGGTAATTGCTACAGAGGGGATTAAGTATTGATATAGCAAGGGTGAGGTCATAGGCGTCCATCTCTAGGTTTATCAGTGAAGTAATAGGATCCTTCATGAAGTGAGAAGTATTGTTCTCTTGCCTTTTCTTAAGTGAACACTCTGGGGCTTTGGTGTTAATCAGCTACAGAGAGAGACTGAATAAAAATGACATTTAGAACAGATACACTTGAACTCTACAGTACATTATTTCTTGATTGGTTTGACTGTGATGAGACTGCTGGGTCTTGTTGTTTTTTTCTTTTTCTTGTATTTTGCATCTGCACTGTTTCTGCTCGTCACATCTCTATGGTTCTAAATGTCAGCAGTGCAGTTTGGCAGTAAAACTGTTTATTCTGGGCTTTAGTGGTAGATAACAAAGCAACATTATTTTTGCTTACACAACAAATGCGACACCACATCTTCAAACCACCACCTCCCACGGACAACTGGACCAAGCTTTCTCCTCAATCTAAGTTGCCTTCTTTTACATCCTTTGTGCATCAGTTGTACATTAAAGTAGCATAAAACAGAGGACAAAGAACGTCCTCAGAGTCTTTGCACTTAAATGGCTCGATTTCCATTCTGGAAGAGACATAGTGTCTTGGCCTGCCAAGTGGTGTGTAGACAGATCGCGGCCTGGTCCCACCTCTCTAAAGAAATATACTGTACAGGCTGTCAGCTGCTAATAAGATATAGTCTGCATCCAACTGATCCGAGTCTTTTCACTTCTCCTCTGTCACTGCAGGCTCACTCACTTTAGAGACCTGCTCTAAATACACACTTTAAAAGGCCCTATACCTCTCTCTCTCACACTCACAACTCCCCCCCCCCCCCCCCCCCCCCCCCCCCCCCCCAGCACACACACACACACACACACACCCACACCTCCAAATGGGCATATATCTGTTTAACACATTCAGCCCTCAGTAAATTATCACCACACAGTCAGGTGAAAAAGGAAGAGACAGACACAGATAGATGCTGTTCGACTTTCTCACCATTCACCTTCATGTCCCCTTACAAACACACTAGAGCTTCTTCCTGGTGGCATCTTGCCCTCACAGTGCGAGAAGAGAGAAGCCGTGGAGGGTGCTTCACTATTGAGCTCCTTTCCTACTCACCAGGCAGGCATCACAAACACACACATATACTGTACACACTGCCTGCCACTTAAGTCCCAGGGCAATTTGCTGTGGAAATGAAAACACTCCAACTGCAAAGAGTTTGACAGGGTGTTAGTGCTTTTAAATACGGCCCCTTTTCTTTATTAAACACTACTCAGGTGAGACAAAGACATAAACACCCCTTTATATATGAGATAACTCAAGTTTAGGGTGTTTATGTTATCCAGATTTGCTCTTCTATTTGGGCATATTCAGGACTTGAGAACTCATATGCCTTAGTTCCATTAGCCACCGAGCAGTAACCAGCTACTGAAAGCAAGCCATTGTTAAGGAATAAAGACTAACAACATATGTGTTGTTTCTGTGTCTTTATAGTCTAACCCAGGATGCTAAATGATTTCTATATAGGCAGTTAGGTAAACTCTTCCTGATTGAGTTATAGTAGTTAAATTGGCATAAATTCAGGTATTTATTGCACGTGTAACTTCTCTAAAATTAGGTTGACCGAGAACCGTTAGGGAGTAAAGCGTTGTCTTTAAATTAAAATCTGCTCTGCATGCTGATATAATGGTAAATGGGCCCCTTTCCTATAGACCTCAGCTGTCTTAATCGACCTATCAAGTGGCACCTTCAATCCAAATGTGCTCACTTAACTCAGTGACTGCCTCCTGCATTAATGCTGCTCTTTATTTTGAACTGCCCTGCATTCATATGAGCTGTTTTAATGCTTAAAGGCAGAAGAGAGAGAGAGAGAAAGAGAGAGTCTCAGTCTCAGTATTCTTTTTCGTTTTTTCTGCTTGAAAGCCCTAGCTGCTCAAAAAGCTGATACTGCTGATAAAGATATTTTGTGTAGTTGCTGAATGCTCCTCAGCACAGAAACCACAATACTGATAGTGGAGTTACCTCACAACTTAGTGCTGCTACTATTTGTGACCTATAGCCGCTTGTGGTAAAATCAAGTGGGATCGCAGAGCTTAAGTTGATGAGCCCTGATTCTGGTATGTGGGTTTTAGGATGGGGACTGTGTTGTTTGGCCTTTGTAAAAGCATAAGAAGTGTAGAGCTGATGCCAAAGAAATACCAGAGAATCTTTATAGACCTGCCAAAGGAGAGGGAATGGTTGTTTAACCGAGTTCTCGAACACATGTTTTGTTTGGCCACACAGCACAACAGTACGTATGACTCCCATTTGTTCTGTTAACTTAATCTCTATCCAACTGCATCTATTTCTTTACTTTGCAATCTCACAAAGTTAGTATCAGGTCCAATGGGCAGAGTGGTTTCTGATTAAGGAAACTGAATAACTCTCAAACTGCCAAGGGTACAATAAGGAGCACACATATTACTAGACTACAGGATGGTCCACCTTTTCCAGGACTTCCTCTATAGCACAATTTCTATTAAACTAAGGGTGTGACTAAAATTTTAGGACTAATGCAAATCTTTTCCACATCCTTACTCCATGACTGTGGAGCTGTGTGAGCATCCAGTCATCTCTGAAGAGTTGCCTCGAGCAGATGGCACTTCGTCTCACAGCCAGCCTTCAGCAGCATTTTATTTAGCTGTTTGTCACACTGCAAGATGTGGGAGACCTCAATCTTTACTCTCTCCATCTACTGTGACCCGCCACACAGCTCGAGCCTGAGAAGGCCTAATGGAAACTCTCCCATTAGTGCTGCAGGTTTGAGGGGCAGTGGGCTGTTCAACTGTCATTCTGATGGAATATTGGATAAACGGGGGTCAGAGATCATGTTTACACAGCAAACCCACCCTTTCCTTCATGTCATGTCAAACAGGAGATATATGACAACCAGGGAAGGAGTGAAGAGAAACTTGACGCGTCATCACATCAACTTTCACTCTTTTATGGTTGCTGTCACTCAGCTCCTCTCTCTGTCTGCTTCTCACTCACATTTCCCAGACAGGCAGAGGTCAAACTTGCAGTGAGATATTGGCCCAATTTATACACCCAAGCCAACTTTAATATTAGCATTTAAATTGCGCAACTGTTGGAAAGAGCGCAGGGGAATCATAATATTGCTCGGCAAACATTTTTTTTCACTTTGGCTTGTCTTTCCTATGGGAGAAGTGCAATACCCAAAAATGTCGTTCCTCTGATATGATAAAGAGCTGTCATGACTGATTTCCATACTGCCACGACACCGTACCATGAATTAATTTGCATCCGTCTTCATCCTCCGGTTCTGTCAATCCTCCTCGTCTCTTTTTCACTTTCTTTTTCTCACTCTGGCTCTGTTCTACTCCCAGAGCTCATTTAGAATACCTTAATGCTGTTGGCCATTGTCCGTGTTCTGCTGGCACTGTTTTGGCACGAGCAGTTGTTTAGATTTCGACTCTGAGATAAATGCAGGAGAAACTTTTCTTAGAGAAGTTTCAGCTAAATACTTTTTGGCGCTGCAATCCTTAACTTAACTGAGCTCAGCACTTGAGATTATGGAGAATATGATTTTTCTTGTACCCTTTAATCCCTCTTCCAGGTTAAGAAGGGGAAGCACTTTATCTTTGTGTGTGAGCACGTGAGAAAGAGAACAAGCGGGGGATGGGGACTGGGGTATTAAGCAAAGTGAATAGTGAAGGTGACAACAGAGATGATTGGCCAAAGTGGTCTATATGAGTCATTCAGATCAAGGTCACATCGCTTTCTCTCCGGCTGTTCGGGTGAAAGTAGGTGACCTCTGCTTCATTAACTTCGTAATTTGCTTGCAGCCCTCCCTCTGTGTGTGTGTGTGTGTGTGTGTGTGTGTGTGTGTGTGTGTACGGCGTATTTGTTGCTGTGTTTGTATGCATGTGGTGAGGCTGATGGAAGGTTGTTGTTAATGAGGGAGATGGCAACGGAATATACGGAAACAGCAAAGTGAGTAAGAAAAAGTTTTTTTCAGTCAGCTTCTTGATGCTGATCCATTCCTCCCTCCCACTAGCATTTTCCCTTCTTCCAAACTGAAGAGGAGGGCTCCGGGCAGAATAAGCAGACAGGCCTTTGATCTCCAACATGATGGTTACCAATCCCTCTCTTCTCTTTTCTCCCTGTTTATCTTTGCCTTGCTCACTCTCTCTTTACAGCCATACCACGTCCTCCACAGATATACACCTAATCACAGTCTAGCCAAGCAATGACACACCCAGCACCTTTCTTTTCTGTTTCTCTCTGTCTTCTTTTCTGTTTTTGTCTGTCTTGTCACCATTTATGCTGCCCCGCTTCATCTCCTCGCGTCACCTCCCTTCCCTTCGTCTCCGACATGCAGTGATTCTGAGTGGAATAAACACGTGTTGTCACACACTTCATCCCGGACTCGTCTCAGTGCAGCCAAAGAAACGTTGCATCCCGTTGACATGCTCAGAAACAGGCGTCAAGTGCGAGGGGAATGCTGGCAGGCAGGTGGGTCTTGGGTAATAAATGAAGAGGATTTGGCTTGTCTGAAAACAAAAGAGTTTGAAACTTGTCTGACTTAAATCTCTTTAGGCTGTAAATTGCAGTAATACCACATTTATTTCTTCTGTCGCTCTATGTAATGTGATATTTTCTTGCAAAATCTTGCGCTGTTTTGTCCCAAGTTCCTAAAAATCAACCTGGGCTTAAATTGATTAAACAGAAATTTGTTTAAGGATTTGAGCCGAAAAATCACACAAGAGTGCGACCTTGCTAACTGGCACCAAGTTACACACTTTAATCACAAATGTCTTTGCAGGGCAGTAGCTGTATTTAGTCAGCTCTTAATTTGCCTATTGATTTGAATTTAATTTCTTTCTCCCCGAATTCAATCGGCCTCAGGAGGCCTTTTAGTAGATAATATATTTACTGTAGCAATCAACTGTAAGCAAGTGTTTAAAGTAGATGTCTGTATTCCCAATGAGCTCCATTTTGTGTGTGTGTTTGTGTGTGTGTGTGTGTGGGACAGAGAGAAATGATTTATACAACCGAATAGAAATTGTTACTTGTCATAATTATAGGGGGCTGGAGGCTATATTTCATAGATAATGGTATAATAATGACTAATTGTAATTGGTTGCAGGATGACAAACATTACAAAGACACTGGAATAAATGAAGATATCTCTTATCACAGACATAAACTGACCAAACTAAAAAGAAATGAACATATAATGGTTTTAACTTCCAATGTTTTCTCATTTGGTAGTTTTCACAGAGCCATTCGCTGTTTTCAGCATTGTGTGTTTAGTGTCCAATTGTTGCAGTTGCATTGCAGTCAGTTTGACAAAAATGTCTCAGAAAAACAAATAATCACTAACTGGTTTTGTGCTGTCAAAGAAAATGTATTATTGATCCTGAGACATGTATTTGCAGATTACCAGGCAGAATAATTGAATGACATTAGTGCAACCAAAGGGAGAGCAGCCAGGCAGAGCAGACTGGCAGCCGTGCAGTTAAGTGCTCGCTACACACAGGTGCATTTCCATTGGTATTCTTCCCATTGACTGCAATAAAACTGGTTAGCACTGTCAGGATTCAAGTGGGATAGCAGGGGATTATAGGCAAGGATGCCGTCTCTTCCTCTTTAGCTCTCTCTCTTATTCTTTTGCTACCTCCCTCTACCTTTGCTTCTCTCTGCTTCATCTTCCCTGTGTTCTTCAGTATTCTGTGGGAGTCTTGTGTAGACCTTGCAAAGCCCCTGATTAGGGGACTGTACTGTGGAGCAGCCGAAAGCTCTGTTTTTCCTATTTCTCACTGGTTGGAGATGGACAGACAGATGCACGGACATAACAAGCGATAAAACTCTAAAGGAAAAGAAAAAATAAACTGGTAGTGATTACGAGCTGATGAGAGCATTACGAGGTGTAAATGGATGAGGTGAGCATGGGAGAGTTTTAGCTCATCCACCAACAAGTAGAAAATACTTTTAGCAGCCCAAATAGTCTATACCTTCATCTATTTTCTATATCTGCCTATTATTTTGAATCTGCATTTGGAATCTTAGTGTCAGTCCTGTGCTGTCTCCTGTATTTAACCAAAACACAATAAAGAACAATTGGTTAAAACATTAAACTATTTATATTTTGCATTGGCATTCTGAAATTTTACTCTGATGATTTTATTGAAGTTGGTTTAAACTTGTTTTGTCTTTCCAAGCTGGCCCTACTTGGTGTTGCCTTTTGTGCTTGAGTAGATTTAAACAAGCCAGGTTAACTTCACCTCACGGATCAATGATGGAGTAAATGTTACTGTGCTACGTTAAATTCTTTTACTAAAATAATTTATTTTACATGAGTACAATTTGAAAACACACTCACAATATTTCAGCTCAAGAATAGGCCGTGCAACCTCCAAAGCCTGCTTTCTCACTTAAACACATAATCAAAATTCACTATGAAAATCATAAGAGCATTTGATTGCCCACACAAACTTCCACTGTTTAAGATTTTAGTGTTATTATTTCAATATCTACTCCCTGCTGTGTGTAGGCCAGTTAAAGAGGCATTTAACAATGTCTGACATTTTACATTTTTACTATCCAGAAAACAGAGAATCAGAGGGACATAGTTCACAGAGGTTTAGACTCTGGTGTTTCTTTATTACAAGGCCATTGATTGGTTGAGATTTCATCTGCTTAGTGTGAATAGAGAGTGCAGCAGGGATAAAATCTGACAATAAGATCAGCAAATTAAAATGTTATTGTCTCAATCGGCCCTCATTGATTAACTTCATCAGCCAAAGAATGAGTTTATTCAAACTTTGGCACTTGCTGGATAGAAATTTCTGACAACACCGGAGCCAACAGATGCAGAAATAGTAGGTGTAGTCAAAGAAGGCGACCTGGTTTAGGGTATAAGAGACAGCCAGTAGCGGGTGAAATGACAGAATAGATAGTTAATATGACAGTGTATAGGGATTTCCAGCGGGGTGGGTGGGGTGAACTGCCAGCTGAGTGTGGAGAAGTTATGTGGAGGACAGTCTAGCTACTAGAGATGAATGTACCAGACAAAGTGACATGTAGATTGTGAGCTGAGAAACAGATAGGTGTTCATTAGTACGAGAGCACAGCAGTGCAAATTTCCTCTCCCGCCCCTCACAAACTCTCTCTCTCTCTCTCTGTCTCTCTTTCTATCTATATTAAAAGTAATGGAAAGAGGATAGAGAATAAAATCTCTAGAGGGGAGCCCGTGAAGCGGTGAAGGTGCTGATACAGCACAATCTGGTTTAACCTTCTCACAGATTAGGCCTTTTCTACCTCCTCTCTCTTTCTTGGTTCCAATGTCTCTCCCCTTTATGTAACCTTTGTAGCCTCTCTGGCTCTCTCCAAACCTTTTGTCTAACTTTGTTTTTATTTTTTCTCTGAAGTTTCCATACCCTGTCAAACTTTGGCAGAGGGCTTTTCCATTCTCTCACAGAGAGACGATCAGGAGATCAGGATCCGTCCCCAGTCCAGTTTACTTGCATCACATGAACAAAGCATTGCACAAACAGCTGCTATCATATTTTAGAGCAGAGTTTGGTCATGGAACACTTCTACCAAACGAGGTCACTTTTAGTTCATTTTGAGCTTGCAGATAAGGTACCGACAAGACATAGAATTACTATTTTAATAAAGAAATGAGGTGGGACACTTAGCTTAATCCCTTGGCTGCCTTCAGATTGACTTTGGCAGTTTGTGAAAACAATTTGAGAAAAAAAACCACACAGCCTACTCGTTCTGCAGGCGTGCAAGCAGAAGGGGACACTAGTTCATCTGTTGCTGCAGTATAGTGTTACCTGGCAGGTTCTGCACTGGCCAATAAAACACATACAGAATGCATTTCTGCTGGATTACTTTGTAAGATAAACAAAATTTTTCTGGTGTTTACCTTGTGGCTGTTGTGACGAAGAACAGAGGAGTTGCTGTTTTCATAACTTTGCTTTAACTCTTGTTTGTGAGCATTATGCTCTCTTCTCAGATTCATCTTCTTGGATCAAATGTCTCACTGCTGCCTTTAAGCTATAATATGTAATTTAAGCTAGCACTTGCATGAGACTTGAAATCAGTCCACTCTGCTTGGATAAGCCCTCCCTGTTCCTGTTCCGTGTCAACTACACCTCTTCACAATAAGATATGTTTCGGAAAATGTTTCTACCAGAGAAATGTTAGTAACACACAGTAGCTTTAAACAGAAGGATTTCTCTGATCTCCATTGGAAAAACCACTTTCAGAAAGTGTGACTACTAATAATCATAAACTGTGGCCATCATTTTTTGTTCAGATTTGATACTTTAGTGATAGTGATACTTTAATATGAAGCTGTAGTTTTGTTATTGCTTTTTGTTAATTTTAAAATGTATAGTACAAAGTGAAACAAGATTTCCAGCCCCCTTAGCTCATCCTTGAGGTATTTAGACACCTAATCTGAGAACCACTGGCCTAAATCCATGATGTGCCATATTCTGGAATGCAGCAAAAAATCAAAAAGAAAGGAATCACCTAAGTAAGTAAGTAAGTAATCAGAATACAAGTAGAGTAATCTTTAGCTCACATAGATCACATAACCTAAGCAGCACTTTTTTTTTAACGCTGTCTGACAAAAGACAAGTTGGAATCAAATATCTTTAAACAACCACATATTTTAACTGGCCTTAAGATCCAGGCAGGTGGGTGTGTTTAAAGCCTTAGGAATGACTTGCTTGTATTTCCATTGTGCAATTTCAGCCGATCACACAAAAGCACTGAAATGGATTTAGAAAGGTAATTTGACCCCTGTCAGATAGCATAGCCCTGGGCTGCAGGGCTTTACAAGCTTGTGTAGTTTACCTTAGAACAAAGAAAGCCAGGCCTAAGCCAGCTGGTAACACAATCTGCCCTGCAATGATTCCCAGGCATTTGGGGGTCACACACATGAACAAGTCTCTCAAAGGCGATGTCACATCGGAGAGGACCATTCCTTTACCACTGGCTAAAGAAGAGAAACCTGATACACGCACACACATGCAGACACACTCTCACTCTAACCCTGTAACAGGCACAAGAGTGTCAAGGGGACAAGACTGAGTTAAGTGTAAGGCCCATGTGAGAGAGAGAGAGTGTCTGTTCAGTATCGATTAGTATATGATCCCTTCCAGTTGCTCCTCTCCTGTGCCTCCCCGCAGGCTCCCCACTGACCTTCTTTGACAATCTTTGTGTCTCCACACGCACACGCGTGCGCGCGCACGCACACACACACACTGAGCATGAACATTGCCTCTTGCCAGGAGTGTGATAACGTACTCTTGATGGAGATAGTGTGGAGGAGAAAAAAACAATGGGAGAGAAAAAAGGAAAGGAAGAATAAAGGAAAGGATTTGGCTTTGGGCATGTGATGGAAGACAAATGGAGTGACTCAAAAGGTCCATTATGGGTTGGGGAGGAGTGGCGGTTAAGAGATGGATTGCAAAGACATGGCTTTGAGAGGATGTGAATAGATGTAGGGAAGGAGACTTAGATCTGCTTAACCAGCTTACATCTCCTGGCCTTGTTCCCCACTCTCCATCCTCTCACACTGTCTCTGTGTAATCAGACATACTCTGATAGCACTCATTATCTGTGCCAAGGGTGCATTAGTAGTCTCCTCTAATATTGTTATTAGGCACATTCTTCAGTTGCCTTACATTTCTGCGTACCTCTATCTGCGACTTCAGGTCAGATGATTGGAAATATTCAGTTTACTCCTGCCTCTGTTTTTGAACTCCCTTTTATCTCTCACACCTTTACTGTGCTCTTCTTTTTTTAATCTATGTTCATCTCCTTCTCACATGTCCCCTCCAGTGTTCCTTTTCCTCTTTTTCCACTGTGCATTTTTTTGGCCTTCTTCATCTGTGCTTCCTCCCGGTCTCTATAACTATTAAGTCATGTTTTATAGTTCTATTTGCTGGCTGGCCCAGCTGCCGTAATAGAATTGCTCTTTCCTACATGGACAACAGTTTCCAGGGTAACAGAGACGAGGAAGAGAAGGCCACAGAGTGCACTATGGTGTAGTCAGTTTTATCACCAGAATGTTTTGGCCCATTTCTGATACAAGCTGCCTCGGATTGCTGGCAACCTAAGGTTTGGAGATGAGGGTGTAGGATGACAATGTTTCTACCAGACAAAACATTATTGAAGCTTTCAATTTATGTGCTTGAATTTGCTCTTTCAAGATGAGGCCTTTGCGTTAGCCACTGCAGGTTGAGCAGGTGATGTACTGTCCATGTCATAAGTAACCCTGACTGGCATTTGTGAGGAGAAGGAGCGATCTGGAAAGCCTCGCAGCCATTCACTGGTATTTCCCTAATCACTCCATCTCTTATTTCAAAAAGCTGTTCTCCTATTGGGTGCTGGCACTGTAGATGTTTCTACTGCCTGCAGTATTGGACCTTTTGTCAGCGTCAGAATGGAGGAGAGGAGACGCACCATAATATCAGTGTCAGTAATATTCTCTAATATTCTCACTTTGCTCCAGGGAATAAATATTCAAGAACGACATTGCATCTAACTCTCCCAGGTTTGCAAAATTACATTAACAAAATGTTCCCCACATTTGGGATGGAGGATAAAATCACTGGGCAGTCCCCAGTGTTGGACCAACCACTGCATACAGTCAGGAAAACAAACACTAATTAAAAAAAACTAACCAAAACTTAACTTAAAACTTAACTACTTACCAAAAGTTCACAAGCTTTATTATGTGTTTTGCACAAAGAAGACAGCGTTGACATAGTAGCGGGGAGAAAATACAAATATTTCATTAATTGTGCAGTGGGATTCCTGAAAATAACAATATAAATAATGAATTAAAATACAGTCACCAGACTTTAATGTCTATTTGCATATTTGAGCCTGATATTTTAGCCTTTAGCTCAACATTTACCTGTTTTATGCTCTTTGGAAACTTTAGATTCAACATGGAGTTTATTCTCCAAGTGGCCCTGCACTCATGGAAAACTGTTTTCTAGCTTTCCAAAGATAGACTCATATGCACTTTAATCGGATGGGGATAAAGTTTGATTGCCACCTCTCCGGTGCCAATAGATCCATGTTTTTTACTCCTGCCCATTGTAATGTCATCATGTTACTATAAAAGGGGAAGAGCCGAGAGAGCGACAGTGTAGGTCTGTAGGCAGTCCTGGCCAGTGTACCTAGTTTACTCCAAGTGAAAGGTTTGAAAGAGGGGGTGGAACTATGGAGTGTGCAGAGTGGTGTGGCGTGGGGCAACAGCTATATTTAGTCTGACCTGAGTGCCCGTGTGTAGAGGAGGCCAGGCACAGAGACAGGTGCAGCAGTGGGTTATTATGGAAGAACACACGAGCCTCATAGTCAGGGGTTGATAATGGGGCCTCATCTGACAACTACCTATAGCCCTACCTCACCGCCTATATTTAGCTCCAATTTGAGACCAGTGGTTTGGTCTCAGAGCTGTGAGTGTGTTTGTGTGAGTGCAAGTGTTCAAATGTGTGCTGGGGCTCTAAGAAAAACAGTGGATGTGTGAGTGGGGATTGGACGCTGGCTGAGCTGTCTCTAGGGAGACTGGCATCTGTTTGAAGATGACGTACTGTGTTAGCAGTGTTTGCTCAGGCAATGCAGCCAATCGTAGAGATGTCTCTGACCTGCAGGCTAATATCTCTCAGCATTACGCAAATATGAGCTGCCTTGCCGTTTGTCAAATATCTGTAACACTTACTGGTCTGTGCAAGAACGTATGAACTACATGTCTTCTTTGTGTTTGCAGCATGCTCCTAACTCGCTACTGATGTTTCACTTCAGTGATAGTGTTTGACAGTCAGACAAATACCTAAAAGTTGACTTGGCTGACATCAAAACAATTTAGAAGAACCGTTTTAGTTTGGTTTACTAACAAAAATACAGTTCAGATATGAATCAGCTGGCGACAAGCAAGTGAAGAAGACTCTGTCTTCTCTCTTTCTCATCTTTGTCTGTGTTTTCTGACCCACACTGATTTTCTCTTAAAGCAAAACTAATACTGGCTGCCATGTATCAAGTGGAGTCCATCATATCTCTCTATCTTCTGCGTGTCTGTCTGAAAAGAACTAATATCCAAAGAGAGAGATTGAAAAAGCTGGAACAAGTGAGAGTTTTTAGGCCTGTTCAACCTTGGACTGCTCTCTGGCACATACTGCTGTGTCACCATACTGAACATAATAAAAATGACATTGCTTTAACTTTCTAAAGCAGAAAGTAGTGCATTGGCACCTGGTGTCTTTACTTGTGTCTCTCCAACTGTGAGGGGAATTTCTTCAGGACTAGTTTGACATTTGAGAAGCGCACTTATTTCCTTTCTTACTGAGAGTTGGATGAGAAGATTGAGACCACTTTCATGTCTGTATCTTAGCCGGTAGCAGCGGCATCCCTGAGTGTTGTGACCCTGAGGATACCAATAAAAGTCTAGGAAGTCAATAAACAGAAAAAGCTTTTACATAAGGACTGTATCTCTTTGTCTCCAATGATTTGATACATATCTCGATATGGGGTCTGTGATACAGACAAAAAATACAATACAAAAAAAAAAACCATTTGATGTTCAATTTCAATTCAGCTTCTGTTAAATACATTCTCTTTAAGTTTACTGTAATATTTCCATTTTACTCTATTACAATTCAGAGGGAAATATTGTACTTCATACCTCTAATTTACATCTTTAACTAACTAAATAACTAACTAACCTTGCAGATGCAGTTTCTTAATACAACATACAAAAAGAGTAATAAATGGTTGATGTATTATTATGGTTTATTCATCACAACAAGCAACTGGCTATAGTCTGTACTGCTTATAGTCATTACCACATATGTAATAGATCTCAGTGTCAGGTCTGTACACTTATACAGAAAATTATAATAAATATTCAAGTCCTAACTGACAAAAACTGCTTAAGTTGGCTCAAAACAAAAAAACAAACAAATAAAAAACGTTTTTATGCACAATATGATTTTTTTGAACAAATATGTATGGATGTCATACACCAACAAAGTCTATAAAAATATGTGTGAAAACTGACTGCTCCTGCAGCTAACTTCAGTATTTACATCTAATTCAACAATGTGTCACCTTTCTACTGTATGTGAGTAGCAACATTCATTATTGTCGATAAACTCCACACTGTAGTTGCCTCATCAAGAATGCCCTCATAGTTTTGTGGAAGCTAAACTACATACAGATTTCAGAGTTAGGTGCTGTATTTTTAATTTTTAACATAATGTCCTCTGACATGTTTTTGCCTTGTGAGCTGTTAGCAGCTAGAAGTTTGTCACTGGATGCAGACAGAAGATGGTACATCTACACACGCGCACACACAGACACACACACATATAGATGCTGGAGCACAAAGAGAATAGCAAAAAAATTACAAAATGTTTCCTCGGTTTAAAGTAATCGTTACTCTCCAAATGTACATGTTTGATATCACTCAACCAAACCCAATTGAAATTGACAATCTGACCTTTAATTTTGCATTTTTGTTTTTTTTTGTACTTTCAGCTTATCCTGTGAGTTTAGGGTCACCACAGCGGATCATTTGTTTGCATGTTGATTTGACACAGTTCTTATGTCGGATGCCCCTCCTGACGCAACCCTCCCCAAATTCTAGATGGGTAGTGTACGGCTGGGGATGGGCTGTTGAAAATTCGGGGTCTTGTCCAGGGACACTTCAACATGTGATCGGGAAGGGTGGGGAGCAAGCCTCTGACCCTATGGTCAGTAGGCAGCACCTCCACCAACTGAGCCACTGCCACCCCCTGACCTCTCATTTGCATTATTCTGTACTAAAAGTGAAATGAGTTACAAAGTAAAATCAAGCTTAACAGTGCACATATATGTACATTAAGACATTAATACTTACATTAAGATTAACTTCAATGGGAGTCAGTCAGGTTACAGCTTGGCATCAGTGCCTGAAAGCAGAACGACAGCCTCATTCAGAATGGTAATATAGGGCAGGAAAGCAGATAGCCCCTGATAACTACAGCATATTGGCTCTTTTATAATGAAATAATACCGTACCACAGCTCATAGAGCAGAAGACGAGGATGAACACTAACCTCAGTACCATTTGACTTTAAAGAGAAAGAGCACTGTTTTTACAGCAGTGTTTAGGAAATGGGTTTTTCATTCACTTGCTGGGTAGGTTTGTGCATTTCTATTTGTTGCCAAACAGCAAATGAGTCAGCTGGGAATACAGCATGTCAAAGGAGATACTATTTTATCCACCATTGCCTGTTGGCTGCAGATTGTACCAGGCAAATAATTTTCACTGTTTGACGTATACGAAAGTGCTTAGAAAACAAGTCTTCCTGCTTGTGAGCGAGGAATCTGTTGGAATAGATGTGATTAAATTGCTGTACAAGTTTAACTCTTGCTAAGAGAAGCTTTATAACTGAAGCACAGGGTTTACGGATGACCTTCGTATGACTCATACATTTTCAGCTCCACCCTTCACCCTGGCCCCAGTGTGCCCTCGAATTCTCGAGAAATGCACCATTTAAACCATTAGAGTGTAATTTGAGAGGAAGGGGCATGCAGTATGGGTGGGTGTTGGGGTTAGGTGGTGGTCAGTGATTTTTTTCAATCTTCTATTTCAGTTCAGAAAGCCAAGGTCACTGTCACTTGAGGGGTTTGAATAAATACGCTTTGCATTCTGGGTAAAGACAGCGTCACAATCATGGAGGGTTAGCTGCATTCACACAGTGATTAAAATGGTTGGGCCAGCAGTAGCTGCCATTCATTCTTAAGAGAGAACAACCCCCCCCAAAGGGAGCAAAACTACACTACTAGGAAAACACTCTCTGACACAGTTCGTTAAAGAATAATAAACGAAACAGGAAAAGGTGATTTCCATGCCCCTTCTGGTTCCCAATTATTTACATTGCATGTTATTTGTCACCATTGGTGGTATGTCTGGTGGTGTTGGACAAATAATAAAACAATCATTCAGTTGGGACAGCGCATGCAAGTCTCTAAAAACTCTAAAATTACACCTTCACTAGAGTCCAGCTACAGCCAACTACATTGTGTCTTTAAGTGTAAATGCTCCATTAGTGACAGCCCCTGTCTTAAGAGAAGGGACGGTGGAGGGGTGCTATGAGTCTTCAGGCAGAGACATAAATAGAGAGAGGTAGGAGGCTGTGGTGGAGTTTTGGGGATATTGAGGCTAGTAAGGTTCTAACCTGCCCAAGGCAAAGAAATAGATGGAACATGTTCAATATGATGGAGAGAAGAGGTGTGTCTTTGAGGTTTTGTAATTTAATCTGGTCACTGAATTAAAAGTGGGAGTGCTTGGCATTCAGGCCTCAGTGAGCAGGAGAAAAATCAACAGAGTCAATTAAAATGGCTGCTAAAATGTATAAAAGTGCGTCTAGTTAGGGGCATTTCACATTTATGCTCTTTTTCAGCACCTTTAGTAATTTAGCCTGTTTTTGAGCTGAAGATGCCTGAATATGTATGAGTCAAGGATTTTTAAGAGTGCATGTATTCCAGCACATTAACATGTTTTTTTTCTTTTTTTTTTGCCTGAGAGAATGACAGAAAAGCTTAAAAAGGAGATGGAGTTAAACCTGCAGGCAAGAGTGAAAATGAAAAGGCTGGTGTTAATAGTAAAGTGAATAAGAGTTGGCTCTCAGTGCTGTATCCAACCTGTCAAACCATCTCATAATTTAAAAAGAATACATTTTGTCTTCATGAAAATGTCCCTAAAGTTGGGTTTTCCATTAGGTTGGGTTTTATAGGCAGAATGAAAACCTAGTAAATCCAATAATTTGTTTGTGGGAAGCCAAAGTATACACTTCGAATTGCCTTAAATTAGATAAATAGACACATCTGTTGGTTTAACAGACATAAGAGAGCAATTAATAGAGTGGAGCTCTGGAGTTTATTCACTCAGAGTGTGTTGAGTGCATGTGTTTGTTTCTGTTTACTTTATTGATTTAAAAGCCTCTAGTCTGGGCAATCAAGACTTTAAGCTTGCCATAGATTTACTTATGTAAATCTTTCAACACATGCTCATGTATACACACACATGCGCACTCAAACACACACACACAATCCTAGTTCCCTCCTCTCCTCACACCTCATAACATTTGTGTCCCCACTAGAATTGAGCAGCAGTGTCTCAGGTTCTGTATCCAAACATGCTTTCCAGTCCCCGGCTTACTTGCCTCCAGCCTCTCCTCTTCCACAGCCCGCACCTCACCGTTCATTTATCAATCGGCATTAGTCTGTGGTAGGTAGGCAGACAGGTCAATCCACCTCCAGATGGGCTCATATTAGAGACAGCCGCTTCATCCATCTGAGCCCAAGCTAGCTGCCCTCTGCCAGGATTTCATTTGCTCATGTTGGAGAACCCCCCAACGGGGTTTGAAACGCTTTCTGAACATTTCAGAAGTTAACATTGAAGAGAAGAACTTTTTGCATAGTGATACATGGTAAGGATAAAATACATATATAAGCCTCTAATGCATTATTCCTTCTCAAATCAATCAAGTTTTTTCTGACTATCATGGGTCTGTCTTTGCAGCCACTTCTCCCTCTCTCTCCGTTTTCCCCAAGCCCATAAAAGTTGGAGCACTTTAATAAGAAGATGAAAAAGGGGGAGAGGAAGTGTGTGATGTGATGGAGATGAGAGAGCTGATAAAATGGAGATAGATTGGCTGTGGAGGCAGCTGCAGGTGACAGGTCTCACCCTCTCCTCCCTCACACCAAAAATCACTTTTGCAGATCCTACATCTCCACTCTGCCTCTCATTCCAGCCATTTTTTTGTCTTTTCTCCTCCTCGCTGTCATGTCATTCTTCTCTCTTTTCCTCCCTTCATACGTAGATATAGAATGTGCATGGTGTGGAGCAGCACTTGGATAATTAGCATTGGTGTATTAATTATGAATGGGAGCGAGTTCTGTGGGAGCCAGTGAGTGGGCCTCTCACAGAGACTCATCAATTAAACAACAGTGTTTCCCAGCCTTTTGATTAAAGATAAAGAGGAAATAAGATGATCAATAGAGACCTGTTAAAGACTGGATGAACTAAAGAACAAAATGCAAGGAGACAGAAAAACACATGAGAGAAGGAAAGAGAGACAGTCCCATCAACGCATTTCCCCTACACTGAGCTTCATGTGACAACATTAAAAAGTGACTGACGATGGGTCGAATATGTGGGACGTGTGGGTATGAGACACTGTTGTGTGCGTTGGCGTGTGAACATTTCACGTGACATCGGCAGCACGGTGGGAAAGCCTCACGACGGGTCTGCATAAATCGTTACTCGGCCCACACAAACCAATGCTTGGACTGATGCCAATGTGCCAGAGCACCAATGTGCCAAACCCGCTGTCTGTTCCCGCTCTCCTTTTCATTCTGCCTCCATCGCCTGACTCTCCTCTGCCTCCTCTCTTTTGTTCTCTCTGCTTCCTCCCCACGCTTTTCTTCTCTTTTCTGTTACTCCTCATGTTTTATCACCTCCCACCCCTCTACCACTGCTTCTCGCTGCAGTCAGTTGTTAAACTTGTCTCCCCCGTCAGCAGGGTCCTGTGTCTCACATTTTGTCCCCCTGAAGAGACTGAGAGGTCTAACCCTCTTTTAAGTATTTTTTAAATTAATTTACACAAGAGTGATGCTGCAAGTGAAAAGGGTCAGATTTGAAAACACAGCAGGACTCACTTTTGAGCTTGAATCCTGTTGTTTTTGATGATGTCGCACATTCACCAGCAGACACAGGCTCCAGGACACCCTTCACACACACGCATACACCTGCTGCCTTTTTCTCTGAATATATGGGCTTCTTGCACATATTCCCACATATTCCAACACTCAGTAGCCTTGAAGTTTGAACCAAGGGTGCAGTCAAAGGGCTTCTGATGGACTGTCTGTGCTGTACAGTTAATTGGTGCCATGTCTGATTACACTTTTGCACCATGCACAGGGGGTGTTGCTGCTAGGCTCCTGTCCAATAAGAAGCTATAAGAGTGGGCGACTGGTGCTGTCATACTCATGACAAACACACACATGCACGCACTCTCAGATTTTAAAACTCCCGGCCTATCCTTCCACCCAGGTGAAGCATGAAAGGAAATTAGCTTTCAACCATATTTCCAGTTCAACTACTTGTACTTGCTTTTGAAATTGACTTTCAAGCTCACATCAACTGTGCCTGGTTGTAAAGCTGTGTCAGGCTAATCTCTCAAGTGAAGCCAGTAGTTTTGCTCTTAGAGTAGTCTAATGTGAGTTAGACAGCTTCACAAACACACACAAAAGGGATTTTAAATTATTTTAAGCCTGAACCGTTATTCCGCATATATCCCGAGGCTATCTTAGATCTAAAAGCTGTATTCCGTGATAACTATCAACTACACCTGCACACTACTGACAAAAAATGTTGTGTAAGCAGGCAGTGAGAATTAAAAGAATGTAGTTACTTCTTGAAATATTTCTTTTGAAGCTCTTCTCTGAAATTGCTGCATTCAACACTGAATTTCCTCTATAAAATGTCTTTTTTGCAACTTTGATAAGACTTCTGCTGGAACAAAGCAAAGCACCTTAAAGTGGTTCTGTGGAGGCCATATAGTTCCTTGGCATTTTAATCAGCATTTTTGCTGTTCGGAACAGTTCTATTCTCAAAGGTGTTTTGTCCGTCCAGTGAATCACAACAACCATCTGATTGGACAGGGAAGAGGCAAATCCCACTGTATTTGCTAGAATAAAGTATTTTACTAGCTGTTGCCAATCTACCCATCAATGTTACTTCCGTGTGTTTTAACACTTTAAGATTGAAATTGATATTAAAGTAAATCTGGAAAAAATCGGACCTTTCCTTCTATAAGCTGTCTCTTCATTTTCTTTTCTTGCCATCTTTGATCAGTATAAAGACCATCTGCTGCTTTTGGACTAACCACATCCCCTCCCACTTACAGGAAGCCCAGCTAATACAAAATGCATCCCAACATCTGGTCAGCTCTGCAATTTAATCAGCAACGGCATATTCACACTACCAACTGTAAGTTTAAACCAAACACATATTGGCTTCACCAATAGCCACAAGATTATAAGCACCAGGTAGTTTAAATGTTGTGGTGCACAGGGGTCAGCATGGGAAAAATGTAACAGCCACAATCATTGTTAGAACACTTTGGGCCTGACAGCTTGCTGAGTATAGAAATGTGTAGTTGCAGACCCATCACTACCATGCTTAACACCACCTAGTGATTTTTATGATGTGGCTGGTCAGTATATTTTGTACATTTTGAGGTTCCAAGTGTATCTTCTGCCCTTTTTGACCAACCACCCTTGCCCCAACCTCCACCCGGCCGCAGCTCTTGCCAAGTCTTATAGCATTACCCTCATCTGCAAAGCAATTCACTCATCAGGGCTTAAGGAGAAAGGAGAAAGCTTCACTGGGCTCTTTAAGGAGCTGAAGCTCTGCTCGACAAGTCAGCCAGACACTACAACAAAGACCATTTTTAGCCAGAGCCCATGTCCTGGTTTACTTGTGATTGGTTATGGATTTTGCCCTTTAGTGTTCGCTGTCTTCACAGGCACGAAGACCTTGCTCACTCTATTGAACTCTGATCACTGCTTTTTTTAGATATCAAAAAACAGAGATCTAAATATCAAAGTTCTCTGACTCTTGGCTCTTTATGTGCCTTAAGAATAAAGCTGTGGTTGTTTTCACGTCCCCTCGGATGAGTCCTAATGTTTAATGAGAACTCTAAACTTATTTGCGTAGGAAGTTTGCTATCATTAGCAACCACAATACATTGAGGACTGGATGCACAGGAAAACATAGCCTGAGGTTGACAGCATGTGTGAAATAGCCAGATAATGCTTCATGACAGCAAAAAGGTTTAACATATTCTGTTTGACTCCGTTTCTGTTTTCAATGCTTCATAAAATAATAAGAATCAGCTATTGTATTGCATAGAAGATGATAGGTGTTTTTCCTCTATTTTTAAAAGTTGTGATAAAGCCATACATGATGTGTAAATGTATCAACTTTTATATTATAAAAGTTAACAAATTATTAATAAAGGTTTTCACAAGTGTATTCAATGGAAGGGGCAAATGTTATGTATGACGTTTAGCAACTGTCTGATTGCAAGCTGCCATGACGGTGCTGAACTTTGAGAGACCAAGAGCAGGAGTCCAAGATTAAGTAAAGGTATTAAAAACACAGGTTTATTTGCAGGGTTGCATCATTCAGGTTTATTTCACCCCCTCTGCTGGAATGTAAACCATTCCACAACCAGCATGTTTTTTTTAGACGTTTACGAGACAGGAATTGACGATACAAATATCAGTCTAAGCAATAAGCTTGTTAATCACAGCTTAATAGCTGTGTTGCACCTTCCAGGTTTATTTAACCTTCCCTACTGGATTATAAACTGTTCCACTGCTGAGAAATAGTGTATAGTAATTTATGAGTCAGGAATTAATGGTGCAGATGAATTTATAAAAAGAAAAAAAAATCTATGTTTCAAAAAATAAACTTTGTTTCCCCTTAGTTAAACAACATATAGCTTGTTATCTTGGAGAGATTTTTTTCCACCCTTGTCAATAATAATATTTTTTTTTTAATGAAGAGCTGAAAACAAAATGCCAGTATGGCCAAATGACCTAGTATAGAAAAAAACTATGTACGTATGAAGACATAAACTTTCATACGTATGCATTCAAAGACCTTGGACCAGCAACATATATTGTCAATGACACCTGGGTTTGCAGCCATGCATCTCATCTGGGCTCAACAGATACAAAACCAGTCCAGGTTGCTTTGGCATTTTTTATACATCCTGAGACAGAACAATTAAAATTGACTTGAAAAACTGTACTTCTAAGTTCAGATTACAGTACCACTTAGTAGCCCTTCTCACCAGGCCTCAAGCACAGTATATTTCACAAAAACATGGCCTTACTCCCTGAGAAGAAGGTGACAAATGCATATATTGAAACTGATAGAAACATTTTGAGTTGCTCTGTGAGAGTCAGTGTCTTGTTGCCATAGCGCCCATTGGCATTGAGGGATGCAGCAAGGCTCGACTGTAGATGCAGGGAGACTGAGAGCAAGTCATAAAGAGAAGGAAATACAGAAAAGAGAGCAGACCGATGGGTAGATGTTAAGGTTAATTAACAACCATATAGCTTGATGTTTGCTAATTCAAATTTCTGTTGTCGCTTCCTTCATACCTTTGTCCCTCTCTGCTTTCACTCTTTATTTCTCACAGCATGACTCATTCTGATTAACACTGAGCAGCCAGTTCAATGCTCACAGAGGCTAAGACATACAGTATAGCCTAAAACAAAGTCCTCTACTTTTGTCTGCTCTGTGGTTAGAAGAGAGAGAGAAATGAACCAGCCATTATTACCTTGGCCTCATAAAGGCAGTGGTCTAATTCAGGAGCACATAAATTGATGAACTGTGTCTGTCCTTTTGCAACGGTGTTTAAATTCTAATTCCTATTCATTTGTGCCTCTTTCCCTGTCTTTATCTGAAATCTCTTTGTGGTGTTTAAACAATAATATTGTATGATAATAAATGTGGGGGAAAGGAGTTTTGGGAGCATTTTTCATTCACCACTTGGGATGAGTAAAATTGGAAGCTCAGGTTGTGATGGCTGTCCTTATCTTGTCATGGGCCGAGCTAATTCAGCAAGAGAGCATGGCATTACCACACTGCTGGCGAGGCTGCCTTTCCACTATCTTTTCATTTGTCTGTAGTCTCTCCAATCCAATCCCCTATTTTTGCTTTTATCTCTCTATGTCATCTCGCTCTGACTCTAAAATTCATTTATGCCTTCTTTGTCTCTCTCACCTCTCTCTTTGCACTTTCTGTCTTTGACCACTTTAATTTAATTATATATTTATATTAATTATATATTTAATTTAAAAATTTTTTTTTACCTTTTTCCCCATTCTCACCTCTAGATGGATATCAATTTTCTGCCTCACTTTACTTTTTTACTTTCAGAAAGGGTTTCCAGGATTGACAGCTGTCTTTTAGCTGGGTGTGATATCTCTACCAGTATGTTGGTGTTGTAGAGAGAACATTTAACTTGGTAAACCTTAAATCCTGTGTAACTACATCTATACTGTATTTCAGTATTTCAGTATTAGCACTGAGTGGAGCACTAGAGCTTTGCTTTGCTGGAAGTCCGGGGCTGATATCACTGGACTGTATTCTGAAAATGTTTTAGTATCAACTTTTTTAGGGACATTTTAGATTCATAGAACCTGGATCATAGGTAGGTATGGCATTTTGTAGGTAGGTTCTTATTAACTAATACAGTGTACGAATAAAAATCACAGCTTCGTGTTCTGAGGCTGGAATTCTTTGTTCATTGGCAAACTAAGCTGCGCATTGGAAAGGGAATATTGAATGTTTGTCACATGGTTAAAGGACAGGGAGCATGGGATAGAGACACACAAAGGGAGAGAGAGAAAGTAAAAGCTGGGGCCTAACCAAGTGCCCTCAGGGCATCTGCGCTGCAGTGAAACCCCAGAGATCTGTCAATAAACAGGCAGGTTGTTGTTGCAGGATCAATCTGAGCCCAGAGCATTGCTTCACTTCTAATTGCCATGTGCACTGACAGCAGCACATTCTTTCTACTTATATGTGTGCCAAAATCTTTACAGTGATTTCTGCTGAACAGGACATGTTTTCATTTTTACAGGCAGTGTTTTTTTTTGCATGAGGAATCATTAGGACCACGCACTACAGTGCAACTCTATTATTTTTTTAGGCTTTTTTTGAAAAAAATGCATCCTGACTGAGCCGCAGCTGCTGCTTTGTAATTTGTTTTTTGTGGTTTTCTTTTTCATGTTGCTACAGATGACTGGGCACAGGCACAGAAGAAAGCTGGGCAGAGGACCTGCAGCACAGTGACATATTTTACAGCAGGGTTATAGCAGATAAATAAACAACTAGCAAAAAAATATATATATTAAATGATGCCTTATAGCATTCAGGTGGGAAGATGCACAGGTCAGCCTGTCCTCAGCTGTTGCTACCTGCTGTTCACTCACAAGCGGAACTGAACTTGTTCGTTTTTCAATCTGTGGATTATTTGTTTCCATTATCACTTATAATGTATCATGCATTTGTCTCTTTATTTTTTTAACTTGTATTGTGTGTTATCTTGTGTGCAGCCGAAAAACAGCTGAACACCAAACAACAATGCAATGCCTTCAGTTTCAAAACAGTGGTGTTGTCTTGCTCAGTATGATGGGTGTCTAAATCCAGATTTAATTATATCATTTTCTTCAGTAACAAACTATGCCAAGAATGTATCTAACTGAATTTGTGTCAATCAATCAAAGAGGAGTTGAGACAGTCCAAGAAACAGACAGACATTGTAAAAAGAGGCAGCGATACTATTGTCTCTACTCACAGTAGCCTCTGTAGTCCAAAAAGCAGTGCAGCCCAAGGCCACGATGTGTTTTCGAGGGTTTTGTTACAGAACTACAGTTTTTGGCGTGTCCTCCTACACAGACTGAATACATCATATTTACATTTGCTCAGAGCTGTTCAGATTCCCTCTTGAAAATTTAGGTAACTTCAGCAGAAGTAGACCAATCTGGTATTAAGAAAAGTGGGTAGATGCAAATTGCTTCACCACAAAACAAGCTCCTGGAACTCACTAAAGATCACAGATTGAGGATGTACAACTCTGTAAGAGTATCCAAAAAAAAAGGACTTTTCTTTTCATGCAAAATTGCAAAACAATTCCCTCAATTCCCTCCTCTTGTATTGTTTTAGGGTAAACTTAAAATCTAAGAGTATTTATTAGGATATTACAGCAGGGAAAGAGTGTTGGAGGAAATATTCTGATCAAACCAAGGCAGGCGATTTCCTCAATGATTTGTTGTTAATCCTCTTCTCAGTATTTTTAAATGGCAGCTTCTGTCAACAGCCACAGCAGGGGGTTAGTCTCCTGCATGTTTGGCTTCACTGTGTTATACCCTGTTGTTAAAAAGCCCGGAGAATCACCAATCAATGAACAAGCCACTTACCCTGTTATTCAGGGAACAAAATAATGTCTGTAGCTACCAATCTGCCGAAGTGGAAGGAGCACAAGAATCTGTGTAGTAAATCAGTTTTTTAATGGGGAGATGAGAGAGAGGGCGGATGGACTTGTGTGTTCGAGTCTTGTTTTTGTTATGTGGGATTTAAAAAACCCAGATGAGCTGCTTCATTCCTCTCCACTGACTTCATGACAGGTAACACAGAGAGAATAGCTCCACTATGCAGCCATTCAACTTTTAACATACCCTTGAGCGTGTACTCCCAACTATAATCAATACAGCCAATGTCCTGCATTCCTAATCTGTGCCGCTCTGCTGTAAATGCGTTTCTGGGGTCATGTAAGTGAGGTCTCACCGACATATTTCTATGTGCTTGTTGTTTTGTCTCTGGCGTTGTTGAATTAATTTAACAACCATACCGGGACCATGGACTTCTAAGGGAAATGGCTTTCATTGATTTGATCTGCTCCATGAGATGCCAGGTACTAAATGGGATTGTTGATCATAAAGAGGCGCGGTGGCTCGAGTTTGAGCCTCCTTTATGCAAATAGGAATGAATGTTTTAGGATGACTGAGCAAACAAAACCCCACTGAGATTTTATCTTGGAAGTGTGTCACGTGAATGCATTTATTTTTAAGTGTGACACCACAGATGGAGGCCAAGCCCACGGTGAAATAAAGAAAAGAAGCTGTCAACCATAACGTGTCTTTTTTGACCATCAGCCTCAGTCATTCAGGTCAATGAAACAACATCTCTTTTCATTTGTGTCTGAGATTTGCACCATTGTTTAATAAAGCTAATGGGCCTCTTTTGTGCCTGCACCCTACACATGTGGGGCTATTGAAAAAGCTCTTCTCTCTCAATTGACCGCACTCACCAAACATCTTCATGTTCTCCTTCTCTTTCAATTTCCCCTCTGCTGTCCCCCTTTCCCCCTTGTCGTCTATCTCACCATTGTTATCGTTGGCTGCACTGAGATGACCGCCTCCCTCTACTCCCCCACCTCATGAATTATAACCGAGTCCTCGGGTAGAAATCTCCTTAGGAAGCGTCTATATAAACATATAACCACTATATCTCTCTCTGCACAACTCTTTCCTTACCATCGTCTCCATCCTCCATGCCTCATTTTCTCTGCCCTTCAGCTTTCAAAGCTCACTCTTTAAAACTCCTGTGAAACTCATCCAGAATCCCACAGCCACCCACCCTGCTCCAGTCACCATAACCAAATCCACTTTAACACAGGCACAAACACATCCCAAAGCTTCATAGCAAATGGGGTGGGGGGGGGGGGGGGGGGGCGGTGTTAAGATGCATTAAAATGTAGGTGCAAAAAGAAAGACACAATTTAGTGTGTTGGGATGAGAGCTCAAGCAAGAACAGGAGGAGAAGGAGATGACTGTGAGATAAATACAAAGAGGCAGAGGTGCAGAAAAGGGGTTTGACATGAGTGAAGACAGACTGAAGAGAATAGATGCAGATAGAGGCAGGGAGACAGAGACACAGAGACTGAGAACAAGAAAGATAGAGACATATATGGCTGAGCTGGCAGCCTCCTTCACTGATTAACATGCTTCTCAGACACGGTGAGAGGGATCAAACTTGTGCACAGCCAGGCCTGGGAGTTATGCCTGCAATGCAATGATAGGGTATATATACATATGTGTGTGTGTGTATGTTTGTGTTTGTGTGTTTTGGGTTTGGATCTCCTGCTCAGCACACATACAGGACTGTGTCTTTGTTCAAAGCTGCCTTGTGTGTGCACTTGTCAATCGGAGACCTCTGTTGATTGACACTGAAGTGTGTGTGTATGTGTGCGTGTCTGTGTGTGTGTGTATACCACATGAGATGTGACATCCAAAGCAACCGGAAAGATAAGAAAACGGATCCCAGAGTTACTGTAGTGCACAAACCCATATTGAAAGTGATACTGGCAGAATTTTTCTGACTAAATTGGATGAGCAGGTGGCCGATTTGCGGTAAAAGAAGATAGACCAGGGATGAGAAAAGAAGGTGAGAAAAGATGGTGAAAGAACTAGGATGGGTAGATGATGGGTGCACGTTTGAGTCCAGGAAGCTAATAAAATGCTGAGTTTAAATGCGCCTGCAAGCTTGCATGCACATCTATGGCTCAGCCACCTGTGTGTGTGAGTGTGAGTGTGAAATCAAAGGGTGGGGACTTGCAGGTACACTTTTCTATCTTTACCAGTGCCAGCCCTGCTCTGCTGGCCTTCCGCTGGGAGGAGATACTGTACCTCCCTGTATCTGCTGGGAAAGAGGAAATTGCTTTTAGATACTGTGTATGATGGAGAAGGAGCATTTGACAAGATGGCTTTCCTGAGTAATTAGCCTTTATAAATAAAATTTCTGGACACACGTAATGGACATTGTTCCCCAATCACATATACAGACATGTGTGGATTATATTGCAATTCAGTCAGTAATTTCATCATCAGCTTTGTATGGAATTTGTTGATCTTTATAGAAACCAAGCAGTGGGTTATTTGTTTGTGCACAGAAGGAAGATACAAGGGGAAGGTAAAAATGGTAAACATTAGCATACAGAGATGTCACTGTGACGACCCAAATGTACATATACAGTTCTCCCTGTTCCTTCTCCTTTTTCTATCTTCCTCTCCCCATGAGTCTTCTCCTCCAAAACAGAATCGCTTAAATAGACAATTTTGTGCTGCCCTTTCACACACATTGTATTTTTTGAAAGTTTCTCTGTATTGTACAATCTGACCTTGTAAATGCTTAGTTCAGCCCCTTTATGTTGTGTCTGAGAGACAGGACAACTTTTTTTTACACTCTATCCCTGTGGTAACATTTAAGGGAATAGTTCAGCATGTTGGAAAATATACTTACTTGCTTTTTTTCGCCAAGACTTATATGACAATGTCATAAATAAAATAATGAATAACAAAGATGATTAACTTTGCTTAGTAGAATCACTGTGAACAATTCAAAACTGCACCCAACCTGACATTTATCACCAATAAAGCTGACACATTTAAATGTTATACCTCCTTTTCTCTAGGAGAGGGTATGTGCAGGAATATTTCTTGCAGTGACTTCAACTGCAGTAAGCCTTGTTGTTATGCTGGCACCAAGTTTCCAGGAAGTAACTGTAATATGGTAACTCTGGTAGTGTTTTCCCTCATCGGCACCAGCTAAAAGACTAGTTTAAATGTGAATTAGAAAACATAATAAAAGAATAGATGAATTGATACATACACATGTCTATATAGATATCTATATATATAGTCACATGCACATTTGAGTATGGGGGATTCCAATAAAATCAAATATTAGTGGCCAAGCAGTTAGAAATTATTAAAGCACAGCACAGCACTGGCATTACAGTTTTAATAATTTTGATTCACTCTGCTCTCCGCTAGTACACTGCAGTGTTTTCTCATTAGAGTTCATTTTTTCCAGCACTTTGTCCCTTAAACCTATTAAAACCCAAGGTGACCATATTATAGTTGAACCATTAATCATTTAGTTTATGTCTACTTAGTAAAAAAGGCTCAGAATCTGCATTCTATTTCTTTGCCATTCTTCTTCTATTTTTCTTTTCTTTAAGAAGTTTTAAACTACAACTATACATGACAGAATTACAAGTGAAACCTGTAGAGTTCATTTTCATTTTTCTGTGCCCTGAACTTTTTGCCAATTGTTCTAATTTTGTCTATCACCCGACCCAATGGCCCCACTGACTTGGTCACTTGTTGTCATTACAATAAATCCACCTCACCTCCTGATGTACAAGTGAAGAGGGCAAACAGTCTCTGGCTGGGGACGTATTGCCCTATTGAGTTAATCCTGAGTATTTATGCAAGATAATGCATGTCCTTGGGGGAATTATAGCTGAATAATCACATCAAGAGGGGTTCTGTCATGCTGCTGAACCTCTTATTGCCATTAAAAAGGTTTCTGTATTATTTATAAGCATGCTCGAGATTATCGCCTCGTGTGTTTTCCTTTACTGGCTTTATAGTGCCTCCAGCCAGTGATGGATGGGGTTGCGTTTAGCCTCCTGTCTGTCTTAGAGTGTGTTTTCTTTTCATTTTTACTGCAGTGTAGCTGGGTTCCGCCTACATGAATGATCTGAGTGTGATTTATGGCCTTGGCCCCTGATCCTTGCCCTGCTAATGATGGTTGTAAACTGGTGGGGAGCCAAAGGTCAGGCCCATCTCCACTGTTGCTTTGTGACTTGATGTTTTTCCTTGTTTTGATGACCAAGATTATAGTCAAAACTGTTCCAAAAGAGAGGTATGTTGAAGATTAAAAGATGAAAGAAACAAGGAGAGGTAACATACAGAGTTGAAAAATAAAAGACATGCGGGATATGTATTAAAAAAAGATTTATCTCAGCCGTTTCTGAGAGTCGTCCTCCTGAAACACAGACCTATAATTAACCTGCAGATTCACGCAGTCGCTGCCAGACAATGCAAAAGCAAAAGCAAAAGCTACTCCTTCTAGATTTCAGCAACAATTCCTCTGTCTCAGGGTGTCTCCACAGCTGTAATTTTGAGTACTGTGAAGGTTAATGACAATGACACAACTCTTGGGAGAGCTCCAGTATTACTAAAAGATATCCATTCATCAACAATAAGTTATTACAGGTATTACACTACTGCCTTGTCATTCAGCGCTCTTTAGTCGGGCTACCTCTCGCCCGGTAATGGGAGCACATCCACTGTAGACAGAAACAGTCAGAGATTATCGTCTTCTAGCACTGACCTTTAAATCCCCTGAAATTATATATCCATTAGGCACATTGCTCTGTGTAAAAAAGATACCATACTAGCTGATGTAACGGGCACTGCTGTCAGGTAGCAGAGAGAGTACACATGTTCTCCTGGTCTGATTCTGATAACAGAAGAGTGTTATAGAAATGTTTTGTCCTACGGCACATGTTGCACGTATTTCCCACTACATAAATCTATGGTGTTTCTTTGTGCATGGGAAAATCAGTGTTCAGTGCATAAAGGTCACTCTTCATTTTTCATTTAGTGTGCATTCCCCTCCGTTTTTTCCTCTCTCGACCTTTTCTTTTTCACCCCTTCTCTCTCTCTCTAAATGTGTACAGCGTAACTGAGGCTCCAAGATTTCATGGCGATGCAAATATCTAGTAAACAGACCCTAGGTCACTCAAGTCCCAAGCAAAGAGAACAAATTATTTGTGCATTTTGCCGTTGCTACTCTGCTGTACAGAGCTGGTGATGTACAGCAGGTGATGTTTGAGGTTGACAGTTATCTTCTTTGGACTTTACCTTTGCTTTTTGAATGTCTCCTGTTGAGTCACTGTCATTTTTGCTATATATTAGAGAAGAGGGTGTTTCAATTCTTTGATGAACCTGATCCCAATGCTTATGACCATACTGGACAATTTCACAGTGTGGAGAAGTCAGAGATGAATGGGCATGTAGCAGGTTTAAACTTCCAGGCAGAACATAGCTTTTTAAAATACATTTTCATTAAAAAGTCATTGTTTTTTATTGGCATAGAATGAAAGTTTTTAAACAACTGGCGATAGTCGAACCAGTACATAGTACACGTACTATATGTTTTACTGCATTTATTGAGATGCATTTTTATATTTTATTTTGTGTTGTATTTTTGTATTGTGTTTTAAAGATATAAAAAGTGGTTTTGGTTTTGTTTTATGTGTGGTGTACCCCTGGAATGTAAGGTCATAATAACCACTGAGATTTGTGGTACCTTTGTGGTACTGTACTTCCTGGGAGAAAGAGGTTAATTGTAACATGCCACAGCATCTTAGTGCCACCAAAGAAACTAAAGTCAGTTAACTGTGTCTTTAACCAGTGAGATACTGGAGGTCCACTGTGTCATCTGCTTATTTAACTGAGCCCATGTTTCTGTATTATGTGGCCTAGAGGCAACATGTGCTAGCTGAACTGGAGTGGACCAAGTACGGACCTCTGGGGGATCCCAGTTTCCCACTCATACAGACAAGGAAAAATGTCATCTTTTAGATAAGTTGCAATCAGGCAAGTACTGAGCCAGAAGGTCCTTCCCACTCGTCTACTCTTGGCTCAGTGTGGAGATTAATCTGGCAGTGCTCTAAACTCATCCTCTCCACTGTGTTTTTGTCTTTCTGTTCCCCTCATTCTGGACATTCTTTGGCTTCACTCTCTATATATCTGTTGTGACTCCCCCTCTCTGTTTCAATGCCTTACTTGTCTTCTCTTTCACCTCTGTTTCTCTTCATCACTCCTTGTAGTGCATTATTTTGGTCATTCCTTTTTTTTGTCCTGCCTTGTCTTCTCCACATTCTCACACCTCAGGTTTTAAAGCCTGCTGTGTTCATTTCCATTATTGCCTTAAATCCTCCCTCCCAGCCCTGTTTCTCACATCTTATTATTTATTCCCTTGCTCACATCCCTGCATGTACAGCCTTCTATAGTATTGCTGATTGAAGGGGACCCAAGCACCGTCAGGCTACCACCTGTCATTGATTCTACACAGTCCATATAGCAGCCTTTCCTATTTCACTAATATGACAATTAGGCCAGTCTCTGGGAATCTATCGAGAGTCTTTAAATCTACATAAAGAAAATGGAAAAATCATAAAATCCGCCTTTCTTACTCTATATCCTCGCCCATGTACTGGCACAGTCTCGTGTACTAAACTCTGAAGGTCATCTTAGTGATATGGAGCAATAAAAGCAGGGCAAAGTGGAGTCCAACCTTGTGTCTGTGCCAAAGGACTATTTCTTTAAACACTATTTCCTCTTAAAAAATATTTTAAGGAAGCTCAAAGTCTTTTGGTAGTTTGAATATTCCCCCCTTAAAATAACAAAGGTTATTAGAGCATGAAATCCCCCTGGTTGTTGTTGGCCCCTGTCCAGTAGTGTCTTATTTTTACAGGACTGTATTGGAAACTGTGAATTGAATTGAATCAAAACAAGGTTCTGGTGCATGGTACTACATCAGCTTCACTTCTACTTGGACTTGTTTTACTACAAATACTGTTGATATAAAAAGACTTTTTTACATAAAATTCTTATCTTAAGGGGCAGTTATTATGAAATCAGCTAGTAATAGTTATTAAATTACAGCAAACCATGACAGTAATTGCTGCTCAAAATTTCCGCCTGCATTAATAAACCCACTGCAGCAACACTATCACTAATTTAGTGTCATGTTTCTGAAATCATCTTGACTTTAAGTCCACTGTTATTCCACTTTTCCTTTAAACTACATTTTTCAACTGCACAAAAACCTGTGGGCTGTGTGTGCGTTGTCATCAGCTAAATGCTACACCACCTTGGAAGTACCTGTTTCTGTCTGCCATTCGATGACAGCCATGTGGCGTAGCCTACAGTATGCTCATCGAGGCACTGAAAACAACTGTCTGTTGTGGCTGCAAATGAGGCGGAGAAGAGTACAGAGTTAAAATCAGAACAGTAAAGATTTGGCCAGAGAACCAAAATAATTAGTTGAAAGAAGTTTAAATGCTCGGAAAGAAAAACTAAAGCTGGATGATAGTTTCTATTGTCGCGTAATCCATTGTTTGTTTTAAAAACCTTGATTTGTGCAGCTTTAATATATGAAATGTCTACAAATTCGCTTTGTAACATATGAGAAATAGATTTGAGTGAAACAATTATTTCATTTTTCCTCCATGTAGGCTTTTTGAAGCTGGGCGACCAGTGTAAAAAGGGATTATATCGACCATTTATCAAGTACTGTGTTTTACAAGTACTGAAACTGCATACAGTACTACTTGACAAGCAGTTTTAAATATTTTAATCATGAATACCCCAACCACCACCACTGTGTCCCCAATAATGCTGCTCTATTTCATTACCATTTCCCAATATCTAGGACACGCATAATCTTGGCTTTCCCTCCACTGTTTCAACCGATTTTCCGAGCGAACACAGTATATCACAGCTTTGTAATGAAAACACACTGAAAACGTACATGTCGACAAGAGGAGAGCAAGAGAGAACTAAAGGTGTAACGAGACGGGGAAGGGAAAAAACAGAGAGACTGAGGCAGAGTGTGAGAGAACCAGAACCATGGCAACTATAATGTGGGACAAAAGCATTTCAGAGCATATTACATATTACATTTGATGAGGTGTTCTGTTAGCATGCGAAGTATCTAAACCCGTGTATCCCAGGGTCCCAGTGTCCATATGAACAGCGTCCAGTTTCACATTGCAGACATTCTTTGCCTCTCTGCTTCACCGTCAAACCATTTCCTTTTCTTTTGCGCCTCTGTTCTTTATCCTGACTTCTGGAAACAGTGTCAGACCTCTTTAGGGCTTCACTAAAGACACTACATATCATTGATTTGCTGGGGATTTGTTAACCAATTTACTGTATCTGAGTTGGTCACAGTGGTGATCAATCGGAGGTGACATCAGTAGCCACACCGCAAAAATCTTTTCAGCAGCTAAAAACGTTTTGAAAACTTAGAGAAATTACCGGTCTAAACACCTCTAATCAATGTGATCTACAGCTTTGGAGAAACTTAACAAGTCTGTGAATGAAGAAAGATGGCCACTTGTGGAGTCCAGTTCCATTAACGCCAAACAAAATACAGTTGTGCGGACTGGGTGTTAAAACTTGTCAGTTTTTACTTGAACAGTCTTCATTAGCATTTTTCTTTTATTTTCATCTCTTGCTGTCTCTGTTGACTTGGCACCCAAATAAACCAGTTAGGGAAGCGCCTGAATATGTTTTTTTTAACAAAACTGGAAACAGTTGAACTGACACAATAATTTGCCACTGCCACTGTCTGCGTGGTTTTAAGCATTTTTCAAATCCAGGGAGCCCACACAGTGTGCCAACTTTAATATGGCATCTAATGCCAATTTTTAATTCAAATACAAAGTGCCTACAGCACCCCGGGGGTGAATATTTTGGTTTAGTGTCTCCTTTAAATAGCAAAATGTATATGTGACTTGCAGTATGTCTCATTCAGTATAATGGCATACTACTGTACTGCTTGTACCATGCAGTGAAGCTTCTGAATGGAGTCAACTGCAGCCATTTGTCATAATTACAGAGATGCTTTGGCTCAGAACCATTTGTGAGCCCAGACACACAATGCGCACACACACACACACGTACACACTCACTTTAATACTTGTGTATCTACTTATTCTGCTGTCCCATGAAATTGTATAGCCCAGGGTGTGTAATTATACTAATCGAATGCATACCGCCTGACATTTATTCATACATTATTAATAGCAGAAACAATAGCATTTCTGATAGTATATACTGACTTCCTGACTTCTCATCTTCTCTCTCTCTCAGTTGCTCACTTATCTCCCACTCCATCTCTCTCTCTATCCTTTGACCTCCTTTCTTCTCTCTGTGACTATTTCCCCTTCACCTCCTGTAATTTGGCTTGTGGGTGTTGAGTAATTAGCATGCCTCCCACTTTTATTCTGATGTCAGAGTAGGGAATTTGAGAAATGTCTCATAAAGATTATGTGTCCTGATAAGGTCTGGGACTCCATTAAAGAGATGGGTTACACAATGGCTGTTTGTATCCTTAGGGGGAGAAAGACAAGATGAGACAAACTATAAATGACTGAAGAACAGAAGTTGGTTCTTCATGCTTATTATACTATACATGAATATACAGCTGTACCTTTGTCAGTACTTTATTTAAGTTTATTTACCATTAATGTGGTCTTTTCTGTTTAGTTTGTTAGTTTCTGTTAGTCAGGGATGGAATTAGGTCTCTTATTTCCAATTCTGGCAAGTCTTAAGGCGAGACTATATAACAGAAGGTTCGTTGTGCGAGTTGAACCGACGAATAATCAAATACACCCCTGCTGAGATCTATACACTCAGGAGTTTTTCCTCACCAGCCCTATTTGTTCTGCTATGATCAGTGGCCTGCAGTGATAGATGTTGGAGTGTGACTGACATTAAAGAGCAGATACTCTGACTTAATGTCTTTGTGTTTGATACAGTACTAAAGTGGTAGTGTTGCTCTAGCATACAACATACAACAGGCAACACATAGTATAATGTGTACTACTAACATTGGGTCAACTTTTGGGGAACCGTTTTTCTAAACAACCCTGCACACAAAGCAATGCCAATTAGGAAATAGCGTAGCCGGTTTAGCTTAACCGACCTGCACAAAGCTCTGACTCAAAGCTATCCAACACCTATGGTATGAACTGAGACACCTAACCCAAGTGCCCAAACTCAATTGTGCTCATGGGGTTGAATTGGAACAAACCCCTGCATCCGGGCCTGGCTCCAAAATCATGCAGAAAACTTTCCCAGAGGAGTGAAAAGTTTTATAGCAGCAGATTAATGAGCATAGTTTTGGAGTTAGATTTTCATATTTCACATTTCAGTGTAAAATTTAGGGATCCACATCCTTCTGTCCATGTAGTACATGTAATTTTATTTGTTTGTTGTTCATTACGACTGGTCTGAATTTATCCTAATTTCTGTTTTTTATAATGACTTAAATTACACAACAACAGACTTAACTTGAACTGAACAGAAGAATACATGGAGAGAGTCCAACAGAGGCTGACACAGTAAGGAAGAATGCGTACAATTAGCAAAGTGTTTGTTCTACACATTGTGCATCTGTGACCACAGTAAAATGCTTAGCGTTTTGCATAAAAAACTCAACCTTCAGTATTCAAATTTGACATGTTGCAATTGTGCATGGCAGAAAGACCTGCCAAAATGTTTTGTGTTTGCAGCAGTGGGGATGAAAGGCCTCCCCACTGGATTTTCAAAGCAAATTACCCGTTGTTGCATTCAGCGTTAAGATAGCAACAAGATGAAAGTGGAGTTAAAGGGGTTTGCAAATTACAGTGTGGTTGTGAAATTTCTATGACACATAATTCTTTGCCAAGATTGTATGGAGAGAGAGAAAATTGATAGATTATTACAGATGAGTCAGAGCTCAAGTTAATAATAACTTGAATAAAAGTGCCTGTGGGATGCACATAGAATTCCAACACACATGTGCTACAGCGGCAAACACAGTAAGAATAAGCAGTGGTTGACCCATCACGCTATCTGAGGTTTGTGACTGTCAGGAGCAATTCTTTGAGCTTTTTTTCCAATGGTGCAGCGTGTCTTAGTCATTTTCTAGATGGATTGTATAAGGTAACTTAATTTGGGTATCTTTTGTATTACCACATGAATCACACCCAAGATCTGTGTGTGCCTTGGTACTGCACGATGAGAAATACCGTCGGTTTAACTTCTCCGACAGAGAGGTGATTTGCGTCGCCGGCAAGCATTTAATTTAAGTAAACCCCCAGTTCACTCCCTCCCTCAGTCGCTTTCATATCTCGGATAATGCTTGATGGCTGGAGCATTTTTGAGCCTTTCACTCACACACTGCCTAGACAGATTGTCCATTCATATATAGATCATATCTTGCCCTCTGTCTTGCCCAAGATGTCACCCTCTCACCCTTCTCCTGCATATGCCTCCTTCTCATATTGTAGGTTTCATTGTGTCATAGGTGGTGTGATGTGGTGATGTTTGTGCCACAATGATCTTGCGGCATTCAGAGCTGACTGGACATTTCTCCCTCAAAGGATGATTAATCTTTCGCTCTGAGCAGATACTTATCTCCCCCTCCACATGATGGTGAAGAGTTAGAAATGCTGTAGGAACACAAAGACAAGGCTTCAATCGAGAAAATAGCCAGTTAGTTAGTTAGGCAGTGATGAAGTGAGTGAATATTTTTCTGTCCATGTATTTTTGTGCATGTCTCATTCCTCTGCTTCATTTAGCTACGGCTCACTCCTTTTGCTCATTTTTATGTTCCTTTTTTATTTCCACAGAGTCTACAGCTCTGTTGCTATGGCAACCACTGCCCCTCCCTCCTTCTTCCTGCTGTGTTGGGTCCTCCGAACAGCCAGCTCGGCATTCCCAGAGGAACCGGGGCCCCTAAACTTCATCCCCACTGAAGGTATTGACCTCCTGACTTTCGTCAGGACTTTCGCCGCCTACTCTCCCCCCCTCCCCGTCCCTTTTTCTCAGGTCGTGATGTGACGTGAGGTGTGGTGTCGCACCCTAAAACACAAGATGATGAATTGTGGGGTAATATGTGGAGGAGGATTTGGGTCACGGTGTGGGCTGTGGAGGTCAGACAGGCTCTGACGCAAAGGGTGTTGACTGGTGTCCAGGTCAGGGGTGTGGGATCCCACTGAGGAATGAGTGCAGGCTTTCCCACACACAAGCTCATGAGACAGAGCTTCACACACTCAGACTTTGAGTCTCCACATCAGCTCGGTAGTCTCCAGCTCAAGCCAGAACTTGATTGATTATAGTTCAATATTATTGATTGACTGTTTCTGAGCTGAGTCCAGACCCTTCTCCACGTATCAATACCAGGGTGTAGAGGTTGTCAGGCGACAGTGAGCTGCACTGGAGCGGCTGCATTCAACCCTTCAGCTGTGGTTTCAAGCAGGAATACTTTAGAGTACAAAAAACTAATTAGCTGGATGGACAGTCAAAGTGTGGAGGTGGACATAGATGGAGATGTTGCGGACAAGGAGAAAAAAGAATGAATCACAGTACTATAGAGAGAAACAACAGGATAGAAATAAAGCAGGTGAATAAAAAAATGAAAACAGATGAATGGACTGCAGGGTGGGATATAAAGACATAATATTTGCAAAGAGATGGAAGGATATCAGATAAATAACCCCATCCACCTAAGTCAAGGTCAAAGACAAATAGCGAGACTGGTTTTCTATCAATAACGTGTAATGTATATGCTTTCTTTTTATATTTACACTCTACTTCTGTTCGTCTGTGTAACATGATAGAAAGAAATTGCTCATCTACTTTTATCTCAGATTTCTTTCCTTTCCCTTTTTCAATCTACACAATTCTTTGTTCTCTGAGGCACTGTGAACATTTTGTTTCACCTTTCTGATGTTTTGTATATTTGTCTCCTATACTGAATGAGCTGAATGTATTGCCAAACCTGTCAACAAATAGCAGCATGTAAATGAACAATTCATCAAAAAAGATCCTCAATCAGTCACTAAATCAAAACTAGTGAATGTAGCATGACACATGCAGCCTAGTTCAGACATTTTTGATTTTCACAAGATTATGGTGTTTGTGCTCTCCTTTAGGTCTCTGTAACTTTAACGTAGGAGATATGCTGCTTTTTCAAATGCAGGTCTAAAACGTTGTCTCCACATCAGCCTGAATATTTGTTACTACTTCCAATCTGTCAGAACAAACTAAAACAACTTTTATGTTGACTACATCTGTCAAAGATGGATGTCAGTTTAGGATCAGTCATTGTGTGCTTCTGTTTTTATTCACTGACAGTGGTGAGAAGATACCCTGTGTTTCTGGGCCGACCCCATCAAACGTGGTTGAGACAAGAGCCTCTGCACATCCAGAGGGTACTCCAAGTGAATCGAACGCTATACATTGGAGCCAGGTATGGCACGCACCAGCACACACTTTTACTACGTTTCGTACTACTGATACAAACATATCCACAGTTTATTTTCATTGTCATTTTATGTTAACAAAAGCTGCACAAGCTGCTAAGATGTGGAACCTACTCTGACTTTTAGCCACTTTTTTTCTGTTGGATGCATAAAAAAATGCGTAACATCTGTAACAAATAAACCCTACCAAGTGTCAAAGACGTTCATTATATTGGTTTGATTCTGACGTGGTTTTGCAACCACGATGCCATCAAACTCACAGAAACCAGAATAATAAAGGTGTTGCCACGCCCAAACAGCAACAGAAACTCTAACCAATGCTTTCAAACTTAAAAGTCTGTTTTGCTTTAAATGCATTACTTGACAAGTCACACTTCATAAACAATCTGTTGGTAATATTGTCTTTGCAAAGTCGTATGGACCAAATTGCTAACACTGCAAACTGCAGTGAGATCACTAAGACAGTTTTTGTAACAAATCTGGTACAGTAGCAGCATCTGACAAATCCGTTCTAGCTTGTTCTCAATATGAGGCTGGTCCCCATATGTCTGTCAGTCTGTTGAATATGCTGATCCTGGACACACAGTAGCCCTGGTGGCCAGGAAGGCCAGACGAGGACAGCCTGCTCAGCTGCAACAGGTTTACACTGGAAAGCTAAATCTGCTGCTGCCTGGAGCCATTCAGGAGCCGACCTGAAACAGACTGAGCTAGCCAAATACATGCACCTCCAGATTTACTGCCCGTGTTGTCCAAAAATTAATTTAGCTTTAAACATGCTAAAAAATGAGACACAGTCAGTTTCTACATATGTTGCTGGTTATTTGCTTTAGTGGCAGTCTGAAAAAAAATTGAAGTGATTTCCAATAAGAGACACCCCAGTGGTCCAGGAAATGACCCAGTCCCTGGCCCCCAGCTGGCCCTACCTCACTTCTGAGACTTGGTAGTAAATATATCAAACTATGTAACATGGTTCCAGCCATTCTGTCTGCACTGAGAGGGTCTATAAGCACACATATGCACACAGCCTGTTAATAAAACTACCCACAGACAACCACAGCTACTGTAGTCTGAAGGTGCTCTTTAAAATATTACCAGAGCCATGAAGCAGTTAAAAAACCTTTAATACGAATTTACAGCTGCAGAAATTTTTACTGAACACTACAGGTAACCTAATATGAATGTTTTAGCCAACCTGATAATAATGAAATGTTAGACTTGCAGACAGAAAGGGATTTTCGATACAGTGGAACGATACAGAAAAAAGAGAGTTTCAAGAGTATATTTATATTTATTGTAAGTGGCTAATAGCATTTGCAGGTTCCTGACAGAAAATGATCAGTCTAGAAAGAAAAAGATCTGTGTAAAAATGCATGTGTGAGCCAGAAAGCGCAGCAGGAAGGCAGCATTTTAAAATGTGTAATATATAAATAAGTACCT